>NW_028263389.1:25636012-25936012 GCF_051168715.1 Poecilia mexicana | reverse complement strand
CCTCGATGTAGCCAAACTCCGTCAAGTATGGCTTTGTTTTTATGTCGTATTAGCTTCGTTGTGTTGATGCATTTTGACCTGCTTCAATTTTCCGCAGCAACACGCAAACTTCTCCATTCACTCAGTGCGTTATAGTTCCACATCGCTTTGGATTTGTTGTTGCGCGTTTGCGCAGTGTGAAGGAAAGAGGAGACCAGCTGCACAGGCAGGCTGGAAATGAGATTCAGGTGATCGGTATCGGCAACAAGAGCCAATGATCGCCGATCACCGATCATGCACTTTTTCACGAAAATCGGCCCGATTATGATCGGTGACCGATCGATCGGCACACCTCTAGTTTGGATGTATTGTTTCTTTCTTTGCTTCCTATGGAAAGTTTCTGTTTATATGTGTGCGGTGCATTTCTATCCAAAAGAAAAAGGTATAAAACTTTAGATATCTCAGGTATAAAACAAAATATTAACATACATGGAAAATCTTTATAGAAACCTTATATTGTACCAGAAGGTACGGTGGCCACCGTAAGAAAGACTTTCAGAATTCAGTTATGCTGTATGAACTGATACATTATTGTGAGAGAATGCAAAACCTATTGCGAAGTAACGCAAAAGTATTGCGAGGGATCGCAACGCAAGAGGAAAAAAAATCCTCCATGTCCCTTAGGGGGTTCCGTACCAAAAAACTTGCAAAAATACCTTGATCTTAGCTTTTTTTTTTCTCTTCTTCCTCTTTATTTTCTCTTTCCCCAAAGAATACATCCTTTTTTGCGACAATGTTTTGCTTGAAGACATTTGTATGTGGCTGGGTAAATACTGCACTATGAAAGGCCAGGCTATGAAGGTGTGGGATGCGGATGGCATCTGGAACTCAGCTTGGCGGGTCCCCATTAAGCAATGGGAAATTGTCCCGCAAATGCATGGATCATGGTCATTTGGCTGTAGCATGTGATGAGATCTTTTTTGGGAATTGTAGGGAAGTAGGACACACTTTTGAACAGTGTACAAATAGTCGTAAATGTAATCTGTGTGGGAACAAAGACCATTTGTTCAAAGACTGCCCAAAATCATTTGGAAACAAATTAAAGAACAGAAAAGAAATGGAACAAAAGAAGGAGGCAGGCCAAGGTGAGCCGATAAATGAACTAATTGTTGCTGCTGGGCCAGAAAACTCAAACTTCCTGCCAAGTCCTCTGATTGGAGGAGCAGAGGCGGGAAAAGAAGAGTGGAAGGAAACGGTCCCCCACACCGAAACATCTAGCGAGGTAGGGGATCTACAAACTGATGGCAGAGCTAGTTTGGATTATGAGGAAATGCGGTCAGAGAGTCGTGATGATTCCCCCGTCCTCGATGCTCAGCTGGCAAAGAGGCCGGCATCAGCGCTGTCCTCCAACTCAACTATCATAATGGAGAAGAGGGGAATAGTGGAGGAAATCTCGGATGGATCATCCGGGGAGGAATCCAGGATTTTCCCCTCCAGTTCACCCAATGCGGTCCCTTTTTTGAATATAGCTCAGCACTCAACGTCAAAGGAGTCAATGAAGGATTTGGCTGTAGAAAAACGGCCGAATCCGAGAACCCGAAGAGGGAACAGAGGTCAGTCCCAACTTCCACCACGATGGGAGGTTGAGGAAGAGCTCAGTTCACAAGACAACATCTGAACTGGCTGTTTTTAAACTTTTAAAAATGCCACACATGGTTTTATTTTTAGTTGTAGTCTGGATAGATGTAATTTTTTTATTTAACTATCCCTTTTTTATTCCTGTTGTTCAGGGCCGGGAGCCAGTGATTCAGTTGTGTAGTCTCCCATATGGAGAAACACTAGTTTGGTGCAAATATGAGCCGTCCCGTCCTTCCAAACAGATTCCAGGACCTGTCATGGATGGTGCCTCATGGGATCGTCCAAGTCAGAGCCGTTATGGAGTCCCACAGCATGTTATAATTTTCCATCTGCCCCTGACCCGATTGTGGCACGCCAGAGTCAGTGAGGCACCTGCTGTGGGAGTACAGCGCTGCTGTGGACCTGTGGGCAAAGGTCAGCTCCTTTCAATTCCCATACTTGCCAGCAAGGGAGGTCCTCGATGCACAGCCAGCGCTGTATGGGGTGAGCCATGAAAGGAGGTGGCAAGGAACTTCACGGCGACGTGACTCAACCTAGCCACCATGAAAGACACCACACAGGAACCTCAGGAAACTTGCTGGCAAGGAAGTGCGTGCAGATCCCCACCACTCCCTGGCTGTGATCCGAACGGCAGCGGCAATAACATCAGCTGCAGGTGGCGCGCCAAGGACACAGCCACAAAAAAGCATTGCCTCTGCGCTCATTTGGACGAAGGACAGAAGTCCCAGCAGCGGCGGCCTGGCTCTCCAGGTGAGGCAGGTGTTGGAAGGTATAATATTGATTAATTTGACCTTATTAATATTAGATTCAGTTATTTTCATTATCCGCATTACTTAGTTTGATTTAAAATGTGCAAAAGATTTAATTAAATCCTTTGTCTGGAAGAAGGGTGAGTTAGCGCCATAACCAGAAGCATCCACTAGGGGCACTAATGCGCTCTTCTCCACACTCAAAAGAAGTGTAAGTGAAAGAGCAGTGATTTCATCTCTTGATCATTTTTCTCTAACAATTGTCCCTATTATAAGGATTACCACAGGCGCCATAAGGAGCATCAGAGCAGGGATCCCCTCAGCACCAGCGCTGTTTGGAAGAGAGGGACAGCTCCCAGCTTCGTAGGGAGTCACCCTGGTCCTGCTCAACTTTAAACACACAAACTTTTTTAAATATCCCATCTTTCTTTTTTAGTCTAATTTAATGGGATTTTTTTTAAATTTTATTCTGAAAGTTGGTGCTGTAATTAACTGTTTGAGTATCAAACATTTCCGTAGGAAAAAAAGTGCAGCAACCACACCACTCTGTCTGTAGAGACAGACTGTGGAAGATGGAGAACGTCTCCACACTTTTTTCCTTGTTTTCTGCTTAATTCTTTCCTTCAGTGGTTCAGCTGAATGGAGTCATCTCTGCTCACGGCGGAACTTTGTTTTAATTTGCATGGCAGCCTTGTAGTCAATCACATGTGAGGATATGAGATCATAGAGAGGGAGACAGACACAAGCAGGGCCGCCACCAGGAATCTTGGGCCCCATGACAAAAAATTAAATTGGGCCCCCCCTCCGCAACTACTGTTAAAGTTTCTCCAGTCTATCTCCATATTTGTTAAAGCTGTCACCATGTTATGACGGTTTACTATGAGACAGATAATCTGTGAAAAAAAAAAGAATCTCCTTCACCTCCTCCCTGAATTATTATTGTTAGCTAAAGTTCTGACCAAAAACAACCAATCAGAACCAGGAGCGTCTTAGTGTTAATCAACCTCATTCACTCACTGCTAAATGTGCTAATGGCAGAGAAGCAACTTATTGTTACAGGAAAACTGTTTATCTGCCGTCATTGGTAGCTATGCTAACTAGACTGGGCATTCACAGTTTGAATCTGCACAGCTTTGTGCTATGCTAGTTGCAGTACAGCACTCAGCGAGGGGGAAGGAGGATGAGCAGCCACGAGACTGTGATTGACAGAGCAAAAACCCGCCTCCTGCCTCTTGCCTCTGATTGGTTGTTTCTAGAGATTACTGGGAGAAGGCAGAGGAAATATTTTTTTTCACAAATTATCTCTCATGCCATACTGTCACAACACAATGACAGTTTTAACAAATATGTTAAAAAATATATTTTTATAAAAGTTACATACTGCAGCTTTAATCTCACTAAGGAGGGACATGGCAACATACATCTGTAATTTAAATGTAAGCCAAGGTAAAGCTGTGTGAACTGGCTTGAGTCCAGACAGGAGGATGTTTTTTATTATCATTTTATAAAGATTGTTTGAATTTATGTCAGCAACAAATATAATGTTTTGTTGTGTAATTGTAAAAAGAGCATAGACAGAAAAATCCCTTTGGATTCCCTGGAATGATGCTAACTAGGTTGTCATAGAACACAGTGTTGCTCAGTTTTTACACTGGGACAGGGGGAGGAAGAGGGCTTATGGTGGTATGGTGGTGCTATGGAAACAAACAGTAGTCTGTAGCTAAGCGAACTATGCTGAATGGTTGATAATCTCACACAGTCTACTCACCTCTCTCGGAGGAAAACTGTGTTATAAATTCACACTCTTGTCTTTTTCTCTCTGTTATCTCTATTTTTTTTTTTAAACTTGACTTCATTATTTTTCTAGGCAGCATAGTAACAGCCACAGTCGTTCTTGTCTTCTACTGACTGCTGTTGAAAACGTCACGTCAAATGCGCCAAGCAAGAACGAACCATTTCATGCTGATCCAGGGGGAAGTTGAGTGCAAATATAGATGTGTGCTTTTTGGTCTGGGAGTCGTAACATTTAATTTTTACTGCTAAAAACAATTTTAAAAAACACAATAACAGTAATTGACAGGGCCCCGATTTTTTTAAAATTTCTGGGTTGTTTTTTTTTTTTTTTTGTGGAGGGCCCCCTGTTGTCAAGGGCCCTTAGAATTGTCATAACTTTCACCCCCTATACCGCGCCCACAGGTTAGTTGAGTGTATTTCCTCAGTAAACAGATAGTGGTGAAGAGGAGTGTAAGGATCTGTGTTTTTCTGTGAATTTAGTTTTGAGGTTTTTCTGTGTCTTGATCCGTTTCCCCTGTGAGTCTCTGTGTCGTCCTTGATTGTTCCCAGGTGTGTCTAGTCTCCCTAATTACTGTGTATTTAAGCCCACCTGTTGTCTCTGTTCTCTGTCAGATCCTTGTCGTATTTCGTTCATTGTTGACCTCTAGTCAGTCTACTCAGTTGAACTGTTAAGTCCTAAGAGTCTGTACAATTAGTCATTGTCAGTTGAACTGTTTGTCCTGGGTCGATAGCTCTAGTTCCAGCTGCTCTGTTGCTACCAGTATGAGCTTAGCCTCCGTTTCTGCCATGCTGCCAGTTCTTGGACTGTTGTGAGCTTCTCATCATTAAATATTCATCATCATTCATCTACACCCTGAGCTCCGTCTGGGTTCTCTCTCACCACCTCACCTCAACTTCATGACGAAGAGAGTGTGGTGCAAAACCCATAAATATAAACTAACACCAATAAAAGAAAAGCAGCATTTGGGTGAAGATTAAAGATATTATAATATATTATTATTACTATTATGAGTTTGTTTGGTGGATTTGCTTGCAGATGCAGTTTATCTATTATCATGCCAAATAAATTATCCATTTGTTTTTGTTAAAAAATAAGTTTGATTAAAATATTATGCAAAAGTAAGAATGTCTGGTTTCATAACAGAACAATACAAAAATTAAGTATAAGGCTTCTCATATAGGGGACATTGAAAACAAAAAGATGTATCATATAAAACGTTCCTATTTGAAAAGTTACGTTAATGTTTGGGGTTATGGGGGTTGTGGAGATAAAAAAATTATGAGCCATTTGGGAACCAAGACACAAAAGCTCAACTCCAAAAGCTTGGCTTTTTTCGATTCCTGAAAAGAGTCGTAAAGACACAATGTACAGCAGGGTTGCCCACAGTTTTCAGATAGTTACCGTATTTTCCGCACTATAAGACGCACCTAAAAACCTTCAATTTCCTCAAAAGCCGACAGTGCGCCTTATAATCCGGTGCGCCTTATATATGGACCAATATTGAGCCACAACAGGTCCAGCAACGGACTTTACCACAGGGGCCGCGTTTCATTGGCTAATGCCCATTTTAGGTCACAGTGCAGCTACCACGTGCGTGACCGTCTCACAAACACAAGCTACAGTAGTAAACATATGCTAATGTACATTCAAAACCATGAATGCCGACTTACCCAGCCTTGCAAGAACAACAGGCATCAGTGATCTTGTCCACAGCTATATTTATGCTGAGGGTGTGAGGATCTGCTGTTTTCCTCATCTATCGGTAGCTTTTAGCTGTGACGCGCACAATGTTGGAGGCATCCAGTGGCTCAAACACCTTGATGTCGTCCAAAAAAGATGACATGAACTTGTTGGTTCCCCTGTCCATTGTCGTGGCTGATATGTTGTGAAAATCCGGCAGAAATGCTACGCTAATTAACTCAGATCGAAATGAAAGACGTCATGTTTACACAGACATGCAGTAGGCTGCTTACGTAGTTGGTCCACTACGGTAAGCAGCCGCCTACTTCTTTTTCCCCCGTAGAAGAAGTGGTGCGCGGTGCATGCTGGGATAGTTGTCAGAACACTGGTTTGTTAATAAAGTTTGATAATACATTTAAAGGGGGGGAGGGGCAGGGGAAGAGAGACAGAGACTGCAGCGGCAGCGTGTCGGTTGGTCTGTGTTACCCAGAAAGCAGTTGGGCATAATATCGCAACACCAACACCGTGAGTGAAACAACGGCTGGGCCAGCCTACTATATAAAGTACTCGGGGACCATTTCTTTATTAATGTGGATGTGTAATAATAGAGTATGAAGCGTCTATTCTATGCGCCTTATAATGCGGTGCGCCTAATGTATGAAAAAAGTCCTAAAATAGGCCATTCATTGAAGGTGCGCCTTATAATCCGGTGCGCCTTATAGTGCGGAAAATACGGTACTTACAAATGTTCAAGTCACAATGATCTACAGTCCAATAGTGGAAGAGCTCTTGTCTAAAAGCTCTGTTACAAAATAAAATTTGTGGGTAAGGGTTAGCATAAATCTCTAGCAACACTCTAAGTAGGAGACGCACATATAGATATTAAATTAGGCATCTTCTTCTGCTATATATTAACAGTTTAGGTGCTACAGTGACATTTCTGACAGTATCCTGTTGGCATTCAAACAAAGTGCAAAACAAAGAATGCAATTACATAAGTTAGTGCAGCCTGAAATTTCATTGAGATAAATTGACTGTGGTGAAGAACGGTAAAGCTCAAAAACATATTAATCTGGGAATGATAACTAATCCCGGTTTGACCACCGTCTGCTGATGGCTATTTCTCCAGAGTATTTACTCTCCAGCATTTACAGGCTCCCTCAGAAAAGGACACACCATATCTGACACTTTCCTTTACCAGGTCTCAGCTAAATTATAGAACAAACTCAGGGTTTTTTTCACAGAGTAAGTTGCAGAAGGGACTCAATTCAACATAATGGCTATCTGACTTTCTGAAACCAAAAACTCAGGATATGCACATAGTTACCCAATAACTTAAGATTTTCACCCAAGAACAGACCCTTGTGGAACTTATCATTTTGAAACTGGAGGAATTTTCCTGGCAACTTGTTCTGTACTATGGAGATAAAATGTAAATGGCTATTGTGAGTTGCAGAGGGTTGATCCTGATACTGGTGAAAACCCATAATTAGGGAATTATCTCCAAATAAGTACCTCATTAATGGCCAGCTGCTCTCCTCCACCTCCTCCTGGGTGTCCAAATCGATGTCCAGAAGAACAAAACTCTTCGTACAAGAAATCCTCCTCACTGCCCAATTCGTCTCCATGCCCGACCTTTTCAGGTGGCCCATCAGGAACAACCAATGCTGATATAGGGAAGGAAAGGAGTGATGAGTGAAATAAAAAAACAAAACAGGGAAAGTGGTTTCTACATTTTAACAAGCCAACACATAGTAGATCAACTTACAGTCACAAGCAAAACTACTGTTTTTTTTTTTTTTTTTATCTAGAAATGTTCACCCACAAAACTGTCATGATGTGGTGTGTTGTGGTGAGGATAAGGACGCAGGTAGACCCAGGTTGAAGGTGAAGATGAAGAGTTTAATGGTGATAATCCAGGTAAACAGAGCAACAGGGAACAGCATGAAGAAACAGGCGACATACGACAACCAACGACAGGACACCAATTGAGGGTGTGGCTGTTTACCTGCTCCCAGTGGAGAAGGGAACCCTGTTATTTTTACTCCCATTTTTCCATTTTATGGGGTTCTGAGCCCACAGAAGCACAGACCAGGAAACCCTATTGTTAGATATTTTTTGGTATTATCATTATTACTTTAGTTCATATTCAGTCTAATGTTAATCAGTATTATTGTGATTTTTAGTTTAAAGTGTTCTCTTCCTTATGTGTGTATAAACTGACCTGGAGGTTACGACTGACTGTTTATCTTCATGTGAGACAGTTAACTCTGTGTTTCCCAGATCTTAAATTCTTCTTGTGTTAGTTTGACCTAGAGCTGAACTGGGCTCAGATCGTAGATCAGATATCACACCTGGAACTGAGTTGCTGGTTTGTTTAGGTTAGAAGTTTTACGACCTTTGTTGTTCTTCCTGACTGCCCCTTTTGGTTGTTCTGCCTGACAATAAAACAGGGGCTCGCGTGGAAGGAGATCAGAACTTTCTGTGAACGGCTGATGAGGTTGTTGATGGAAAGTTCTCCTTTTGCAAAAGCTTTGTCTATAAAATTCATATACGTTGTCTGTGGTCTTTTTATGTAGGTTCGAGAAAAGTACCTATCACCTATTGCTTTTGGTCTTTATTATTATTATTATTATTATTATTATTATTATTATCCTCTGAAACTACTACTGCAGTCTACCAACTGTAACTCATTACAATGTTTATTAGGTATCCAGCTTCAATACCAACACTACTACTTAAGTATAAATATTCAGGCACATACACAAGTAGGTGGCACTATGGTAGAAATTATGTGCTCTTAATGTTTGATGTTGTTTTCTACATGTATACTTCAATAGAACTGCATGAAAAAAATCCATTATAAAGCAGAAGCACGTTTGGTTATTTGGTGTTATTTTGAGAATTTTAGCACAAACTGGCAAATTTTAGGGATCTTTTCTATTTTTGTACATGTAGAAAAAAACTAGAGAAACTAGAACTGCAATCACTTATAATGGGTTCTTTGCCTCCTTACACCTTCCCTCCATCAAATCTCCCCACTCCTGCACTTCTCTTGACCTGAGCTTCACCAGACCATTGTGCACATTGACTGAGTGGGCAATTTTTCAGGATCTTTTTCTGCTCCAAGAGCTTTCAAATGCATGACAGTCCTGCACCAATGTACATTTGCACATTGTGGGCAAATGTGCAAATGTTTTCCCACAAACATTTGCACATTAGCTAACACTGGGTGTTAGCTAAGTTAGCTAAATTGTGTCTTGCACCACTTTCTTCCGGGAACAGGCCACTGCTGCAACTGAAGAGGATTTAATGCAAAAAAGTGTGAAAGTGAAACAACACAAAACACAGAAAAATATATTCAAATCATATTATGGAATACAAAGCAGTGTACAAATGATACTATGACCAAAAACATTACTTTATATAGATACAATTGTTTATAAGGTTCATTAGGGTTCAAAGCCTGCAGGAATGAGCAGACGGCCAATGAAAGGCATGGCTGTTCCCCTGCTACCAGCGGAACAGGAAACCCTATTGTTTTTTTGTATATGTTTCCATTATTGTTATGATCAGGGTTCTGAGACCGCGGAAGCGAGCGTACGGCCCATGCAAGGCATGGCCATTTGCCTGCTCCCAGTGGAGCAGAGAACCCTATTGTTTTTACTTGGTTTGTACATTATTATGTTTCTCCTCTGAAACTCATAGTCCCCGGAAACTTAAACATTTTTTTGGTATCCAGGTTCAGTACTCGCACTTCTACTCAGTTATACATGTTTCAGCAAAACTAGAAGACACATTAACAAAACTGATGTGGGAAAAATTTCTTAGATTCTCCAGATGAGCCACTGTTCTAAAGATTTTTGGTGGGATTTTTTTTTCGGCAGACGGCCATTAAGAATGAATTAGTCAAAACCAAGCACAAGAAGGCAAATAAAGGTTATAGTGGCACATTTTTTATTTATTTTATTTTTTTCAATTAGAACATAATACTAATTATACATTGCTGCTCAATTTTCCATCATTTTGAAACCATATGTTGCTATTTTTCTTTGTACTGACCATGTCTCGTTTGTTTTTGTCAGCATCCATCACTATGTGACACTGTAAAATTGCTAAATTTGTTACACAAAAACACCTGACCATAACCTTGAACTTTGCACAAAGACTTTACCTTATACTGAACTTGGTCATGGTTGGTTGAACTAGGGGGCGTCATTTAGAAAAATGTTTCATCTGACCTCCAAACATACATACATACATACATACATATATATATATATATATATATATATATATATATATATATATATATATATATATATATATATATATATATATATGTAAAATCACACATTCATCCAAATGAGCTCAAGTTTTCAGGATCCTTCTTTTTAAATGCTCTGAACATGTCATGCGCTCTATGTATGGTCATGTCTTCATATGCCTCACTGTTTTTCCAAAGTTTGACTTTAACACAAAAGTCTCTCTTCCACAATCCTAAAGAAATTGCTTGCATTAGTGGAACACATCAGAAATAGTCATTCTTCAAAGTAAAGAACAAATCAGAACTTCTTTGAATACCATCAAATAGGAGTCCAGTGATGCAGGCGATCAAGACGGCAGCTTGAATGGGGAGCTCCGCCCTTGAGGCAGCTAATTTACTTTGAAATCAGAGCTATATGCCACTGAGGAGTTTTAAGAACTTATAAAGATTAAGTATATAAGTTTGCAATGCCAAGCCACCAACAAAAACTCATACTAAGGTGCCAAGAAATAGCTAGCAAAGAGTTATCGACTAAACCTAGCAAGACTATGTTGTTGTGACTGTGATTTCCCTACCTTAGTACGTATAGATAGCTATTTCTATCTGTCGGTGCTACATGTCTAAAACTGCTACCATCATGTTTACAAACCGAAAAATAGCGGGTTGTGTTAATGTTAAATATTATCGTTGGATAACATTCTTTGAGTGATTGGACTAAAGTGGCAACTTAGGACTTATGCCAGTGTTTCTCAAACGTCTTCAGGCTGAGGACCACTTAACCTATTTAACAAACAGTCACGGACCACCTACCCTGAAGTTGGCCCCGTAACAACACATCTTTAAATATGATGCAACCTGAAATTAAAATATTAGTCTCTTAACTCACTTATTGCCTAAGCTTTCCAATGATGTCAAACACATGGAAATAAAAAAAGTTCTTTACTAACAAGTGTTATGAGCATTAATAATATTGAGGGCTAGTTGTGATTTAGAAGCACAATTAAAGAAAAATTGACTTAAGTTCCTTTAACAAAATTTTTCCATTTCAAATAAATAACTTTCTGTACCAATAAATATACAAATAATCAACCCATTTCGATCAATTTATTTATTGTGTTTAATTAATTTAATAATTTTTTATTAAACATAATAGCTGTTGACGTGTAAGCAGAGCATCATGAGCCGATCTGATGTTTAATTTCAAAGTAAAAGCACAGCAACTTAGGGGAAAAAATAAAAACCTCTTATTTTCATAGGCTTTTATTTTGAAATTAAACATCATTTGCTGGTTTTGTTCTAGAGGTGTCCCTCTGCCACCCAGAAGTGAGAGATGTTGCTGGAAGCAGAGAATTTTTCAGCATTGCTTAATGTCCCCAATTATTTCCAATACATTCTTTCTTTTGCAACTGCATACATACAAAGTCTAAACTTGAAGCTGCTGGAAATCTACTTGCAGTAGATCAAACATGAAGGGATGTGAGCTTTTACTCTGACAGGAGCTGGTAAATTAGGGTGCCGTAACGTCTTATGCTGTGGTGCACGTAAAAATTGAATGCGGGATGGCTTTACTGTCATTTTCAAAGAGGCGGCTAGCTTTACCCCTCCACACAGCCAGAGCTAATGCGGAGGGGTTTAAACTCCTACCTTGATCAAAAACTCTGGAAGGAAACATAATTCCTCACAGGGGTTTGATGTAAATATCCATACAGGTCAGCCTGTGTCCAATTTGAATGAAAGGAGGCGCGCACGATCCGCACTGAGATAAACTTAAGACATCCAGCTGCTGCAGCGAGTGAGGCAACGCCACAGAGGCACCCGCAGTGTGATTGGTCCAGCTTTAAATGCATAAACTATAAACCTATCTTCTATCCACCTTATTCCTGTCCTCCATGAGGCTTTACGTGATTTATGGGCATGACTTCAGCCGCAACCCGGAACCGCCATTTGTTTACATGTTAGCAACTCGCTAACCGGCTTTCCACAGAGGTTTTAGGCTATAAAATATGTGGGAACTCCAGCTATCACAGCTTACATGTGGCAATATTGTCTTAACGCTACCTTCAGCTAATGCGGGGAGGGATGGCGACTTAAAGAAATGGCCGCAAATAACCCGCACTAGCATAGTTAGCTACTTCACTGACTCAGTTGCTTTGGATGCAGATGCAGGCTTTCTTCCAGATATTTTATGTTGTCTTATAAAAAAAAATATTCCTGGCATAATGATAAAGACTCAAATCATGAACTTTATTATTTAAAAAATAAAATAAAATTCACAGCACACCAAGCTAATATTATGTAGTTCTGGTGTTTTACACTGTTGGCGGAGAACAGTAGCTCAGAACTCTGACTAGCTTCTCTGCTTTTCTCGTCTTTATTACTGTCAGTTCTTCAGAGAAACGAGCTGCTAGCAGCGCTGCTAACTCACGGTCATTCCGTTAAAAAATGATCTTGTTCCTGTTGCTTAAACTCAATTACAATCCTCTGTACTGAGCAGCTCTCTGATAGCAGATGGTGTGTCCATGAACAAGTTTTAGTAAATATTATACAATAACCGAAAAGAGAGATGTAACTTCTATCATGAATCAATCAATCAAATTTTATTTGTATAGCACATTTCAGCAGCAAGGCATTTCAAGGTGCTTTAGATAATTAAAAAACAAAATAAAAACAGCATGTGACATTGAATAAACGGTAAGAAAGAGAAAGAAATCATGAATATAGATTAGCCAAAAACCCTACAAATTACAATGAAATACTGCTACTTCCAGTGGGCACCGGAAGTAAGACCCATAATCGTTTTCCCAGTAAGCCTCCCAGGAATAAGGTGGATGAACATATCTTTTAGGAATTTAGAAATAAATCTGACCTGCCAGTGAAACGCTCAGAGCAATAGAGAACTCCTTTTATTTTCCTCAGTCTCTGCCGACACCTATATTGGCATCCAATTACTGCGCTCCACCTCCTTTGACAAAAACCGTCAGTTCAGTGTTTGAGTTGTTAGAGGAAAATAAACAAAACCCAACACAATGTCTTGAGACTTCACAAAAAAGTCCCAACAAACAAACTGACAGTTATTGTGAATTGGTGCTACATAAATAAACTGAACTGAATTGAAATGCAGCTTACAAGCAGGACTTTTGGTGATAATAAAGAACCACTGTAGCTTCATAGATTAAATTAAATGACAAGTGATATTAAAACAAATAGCACTAAGATGAGAGCCAATGCTTCCAGTGTCTCTTTGATTTATTAATCATGAGAGGGATTCATTTTTTTAATGTTCGGTCTTCATTAGTAGAGTAACAGCTTGTAGTCAGTCACCATGACCCCAACTTCAGCTCTGGTAATACCTTGCTTACCCATAAGGGGGTCACCAGTCCAATTTTAGGGCCATTAGTGACCACATTTTTCATGATCTAACAATGTTATCATTGACTCAAATATGAACACACCACGCTTGTGCTGTTATTACCACCATTCCACATGTAGACGAATATAACAGTATATGAAATATATTGCATCAATGCCTTTTCTGGAAATAAGGCCATCTATTCCAGAGATTTGAGGCATTTTCTTTTAAAATACAAATAATAATAATAATAATGTTGAAAATGCCGGATGTTTCCACAGAACCCATGCTTTAGGTTTCTTGTAATCCCAGAACAACCCTTTGATGTGTTTGCAGCTACCTGCCTGATGAGCTAAAAATACTCCTGCTGCCAGACTTCAGAGGCATCACTGTCATCTGCCTTTCTCAACAGCCTTTTCCAAAAAGCAAGAACCTTTAGTGATAAAGAGCGCAAATGAACAAGACAAGACTTGAATTTAGTTCTATCTCTCTAAGAATGGACAACATTTATTATCTGGTTCATTACAATATGAGTGAATAGATAAATACAACACCACCTAATAATTTAACTAAACAATCACAGACATCATCAGGGCTAGAGATGTTACAGGAACTGCCCTGATGAGGGCAACATAACACCCTGAATGATGATGTGTGCTGGTCTTCAAAGAGGGAGTTGTTTCATTCATGAGCATCTTCTAGCCCAGCTAACAACACAAATCACAGACTAAAAGACAAAGGCACTGCTAACCCAGGGCTTCTAAGAACACCAAACACTGTTGCGGTGGGGTGGGAGGATGTGGGAATGTTTCATTATTCTGTTACTTGCCATGAATGTCAGGCCCACATGTTCAATCGACATGATGACACCTGGCCATCAATCCAGTGAGTTTGTCAGAAACTGGCCAATTGGGGCTTGCCAACTGAAGTGAACTGAAGTGACTGTGACGTGTGTTTGACGTGTGTTTCTTATGGCTTCTTTTAGTGTGGAAATAGTTCACAAGGAGCTGCTCAGGCTGTGGCATCAGTTGTCTTTAGTTATCCATCTGTATTTTCACACAGTGTGCTGACTTTGAGAAAATGCACAGAAAGGAAAAAAAAGACTTGAATTTAGTTCAAGTCTTTCTATTATTTTAATTTTTGTGAGGTGATATTATGTGCCCTCAAAGCACCTTTTAAATAAAAATATATAATTATTATAATAAATACTCACACTGTTTCAAACAAGGACGTTGCCATGGTTACTGCTTCACGTGGCGGCAGACTTCCGGGCATTTATACCAATTATGCATTTAAGGGTGGCGACAGGGCGGACCAGCAGCTGCGCTCTATTTCCCGCAAATTAGGATTTATAAAGGAAAGGTGCGCACGGCTTTATGCATCCGATTTTTTTGTGTGCCGCACTTTTCTAAATTTGTCCGTACAAGTTTTAGTGTGAAAACTGCACTCTTTTATACATAGGGCCAAGGTCATTTAAACCCCGCAAATTTTTTACTCTGTGCTAGGGGGTAGCACTTTGCAACCAATCAGAACCAGGAGGAGGGTCTTAGTGCTGTCAATCAACTTCTGTCAATCAAGGGCCCTTGGAATTGTCCTAACTCTTCCCCCTTACATAACCCCCCAATGATAAGTAGCAACATAAAACAAAAGTTACAAACATTATATACAAATACTATCCACAAAAACGACTTTTAGCACATACAAATGCCGTAAATTCTGGATTAGAGTGCGCCTGATTGAAAGCTACATGCTTTTAATCAGGTGAGCTTAGAACCTATCTGATTAAAAGGAATTAGAATTATTGCTAATTCCTCCACTTGATCTTTGAAGGCGACATCGTTTTAGAGGGAGCGACAAACAGAGCACCGTTGACTGGTTTCACTTTAGAGGAGGTAAAGGCCACTTATTATTATTGTTTGGCTACTTAAGGTGCTTGCCTAACCTTATCTCTTTTGTGTGTAAGTTGGCCTGCTACTGTTTCATTTTTTGTTTTAGTTTCAGATTAGAATCATTTCTTTTTGGTAGTTATTATTGATTAAAAGTATTGTTTTGGGCTTTGTTTAGGGAAGGGGAGCTCTTACCCTCTGGCTCATTTTAAAAAGGGACCACGTTCTCCACCAACATCCTGTGCGCGAACGGAGAAGGGTGACCATCGTCCAGCCACCCCCCGGGCCCAGGAAGGCTCTCCTCCCAAACAGAGTCAGACTGTTTTGTTGACTTTAGACATTCATCCTTTAGTGCAGCTCCATCTAGGGGATGCATAATGTAACTCCAGCCTCTACTGTAGCGTCTATACTATGCGCCTTATAATGCGGTGCGCCTCATCGGGCAGAAAATACGGTATATTTGTGTTTTCCTGCTGACACAAAGCTGTGTGTGCACTGAAGGACAGACCTTTTTGTCTCACAAATCTAAAACACCGTGATGGCCCACCTCTAAAATCTTTTGTTTTTCATTTCAGTGGCTTTATTTATTTATTTTTTAAGCCTCCAGTCGGATCTGCATGGTGGAAACACAGCAGCCGCTTGCTCTCTGTGTGTCAACCCAATCTTCAAGAAAGCTTCCAAGTTTGGGACATCTTTATATGGTTACCTCTGAAAGCTTTTGTCGTCTTTTTGGCTTGACTCAGTTTGTCAGGCTGGCGTCTTCACCGTCTCACCATCAATTCATTTATGCCAAGATTACGTGCAGCAGCTCGATTTTCTTCATCAACCGCTAGATTGATCACCTTTACCTTAAAAGCTCCATCATATGCTTTTCAAGTGTTTTCCATGATGAGTGTGAATACAAATGATGGATTTACAATATTGGTCATTGAATTGTGAAAGTGCTCTTGATTTGTCACATAGTTTTAAGCACTTTGAATTGCCTTGTTGCTGAAAATGTGCTATGTAAATAAAATTACCTTACCTTTTATCGGACCTCTGCGAACTACTCATCAATTTGATTAGTCTCCTGTTAATGTGTTATGAAAAAAGCATGCTGCCAGGACATAGCATAGGCTGCAGTGCTCAAAGTGTGGGGGAAAAAAGCAGCGGGTTACAGTATGTACATTCCACTCAATTAGTATGTGATTTTAATTTTTTTTAAGTTTTACATAAATCATATTATTACTGACACCCATCACAATATATATTGTGATACGAGTTTTATGCCATATTGCACATTCCTATTTTCTTTATTTTTCTCTACAGAAGACAATTAAAAGTTTAAATTGACTGTCTTCTGGTTTTATATGCACTTCTGGCTTCTTCATAATGCTCAATTGCAATGTGTACCATGAGTGTTATTTTCACATTTCTTATTCAATAAGTACATAAACATTAAAACATTAATAAATAAAAGAATCTCCCCCTTCTCTCCTGAAGGATTTTGTGGACCACAAAAATCCTGAAGCTGACTCAACTGTGAACATGATTTGGGACTGTAGTCATGAATCACCCAGTTAGTGAAAAAGACATGTCATCACAGAGAGCATTTCGCAATGACTAATATGGATTTGTGTGAGTCTGGCCAATTCAAGCGTAATGGTTGCATTTTCATTAGTGTAACATGTCTGCAAGCAATGAGAAAGTGCTCTGAGCCATTCAGCCTCCTCACCAGTAAGAGGGAAAAGCCTTGTTTGTATGTGTGTAATTTCTGTCAAAACCTTGTAGTAAAATTATGCAAACAAATTAACTAGTGGAATCTGCTGAAATCAGGATTTCCTGCATATCTCCCAATTAACAGTAGATGCAGCAGGTTTCTCAGAGCTGAAAGATGCCAAACCTTGAAGCCAAGTAAGAGAGTTAAAAGTACTGATATGGATTGTCTGCACATTAAGGTAGACAAAGGTATGTTTTAATGTGCAAAACCTGAAACACTCACATTTCAATAGAGTTCTCACCCACGGCAATACTCCAATATCAAGAGGCTCTAAGATGCACTTATAGACATCCTTTGCACATCAGAGTGACAAATGCATTATTTTCCACATTGATTCTACAGTGACAGTGAACTGATAAAATTAAAGTAAAAGGTAAAATTCCTCCATGGAATCCTTATGTTATCACTTTTAGTCCTCTGTATGCAGTGATGGCATAGTTACCTTGAAAAAGTAACTTTAATTGGATTACTGACTACTTGATTTGGAAAGTAACTAGGTTACATTAAATAAGTGGTTTCCAAACTATTTCTGACCCCCCCCCTGACAAACATTGAACAATGTTTGTCAGCGAAGGAGGTGGATTCTTAGAGACTCCCTGAAGCGGGATGGGGGGAATCAACTTTTTGGGGGGCAAAATGAATCGTAGCTGAACACAGACAACAACACCAGTAGCCTAAGCTACTTGTTAACAAGCTTAAGGTGCTGTATTGATATTAGCTAGCTAGTCATCTTTTAGTTAACTTTACCTGCATCCAACAGCTTTACTCAACAGTCTGTTAGTTTGGGGGAAAAAACTGTGAAAAGTTCTTTACATTTTGCTGGTTTACTGCCATGATTCTAACTCACTCCTGCGTTGCTCTGCACAGCAGCAGCAGGTCTCCTTCACTGCTGCACAGGTGGAAACCCAGCGCGAGCATGTTGCGTTTAAAGGCGGCTCGGAAAAACAGGTTACGATATGTTAACGGATTAAACAGTTTTAACTGCTGATAAAAGTGACGGAGGACACAGATATGGGAAGTGCGGAAGCCCCTATTGTATCAAATTGACAGAGGAATAACAGAGAGTTGGCCATTCTAAGGTAAAAACCCAGCGCATACAGCGTTCATGGGTTTTTTGTTTTTTTTTTCTTCCAGACGGCTTCCTGCGCCCCCCCTGCAATGGCACGGTGCCCCCCCTAGGGGGCGCGCCCCACAGTTTGGGAACCTCTGCATTAAATAATTTTTTTAGTTACTTTCAGCAGCTGCTGACAACAACGCTCTGCCACCTGTGAAAATTACATTGAGCTTTGCCAAAACTTAATTGCAAGTTATTTTATAATAGTAACATCAACAATGTGTCTCCACTTATAAGTTTGAACTAAAGGATTAGGTTTAGGGTAAGGGTCGTCGGACCACTGCGTTACTGACATCACTGTCTGTAAGAAACCCAGAATCTGCCTTCATTGTCCCCTGCTCAAGACATGGCAACCCAAACTTAAGGAAAATGGAACCCTCTTCAAGTTTATTTTCAACAACCATATAAAATGTACATATTTGGATTTTCCATATATTGGGGTGAAAGAGATCCATATGAAATGCTAATACAAAAAGAAGTCAGAGTTACATTATGACCAGTTACGACCAGTTACACTATGTGGAAAAAGGAACCATGAATTCACCTTAATTTAGACCAGAGGTTCCCAAGCTGTGGGGCGCACCCCCTAGGGCGTGTGCTGTGCCATTGCAGGGAGGGCGCGGGCGGTATGGATGAATGAAAAAAACAAAACAAAACACACACACATTGTAAAACTGGAAGTCCGGAAGTTTTGGAGAAAATCTCATCAACATCAACATCAGAGTCTGAGCTGTCTGAGCTTTTATCTAATATAAAATTATCAAATTTTATATTAGATAATTAATTTAATTTCACATAATCATCGCGGTAGAAGCCATTTCTTTAAATACTTAATGAAACATATTTACCGTGTTTGATGTTTGTTGTAAATGACGTATACTCACAAAGAACGAGGTAATTAATCCAAGTTTGTCGTTTATTGAATGTTCAGAAACTACAGCGGCTGTGAAGAGTGTTGAGAAAATAAATTTAAAATAAGCTAGTTTTAAAACTTAACATGTCTTGATTCAAATGGCCTAATTGTGGTTTTGAAATTAGTAATGTATTCTGGCTCTTTGACCTTTATTTTACCTGTAGTTACAGCGGATGGTTTGCTAGGATCATTTGAACTGCCTTTTGTCTGTGGGAAAACAATACAGGAGAAGTTGCAGCTTTTCACACTCATCTGTGAGAGGCCGTAAACACTGCAGGGGTTTAGGCTTCAGAGAGAGGGTCAGAGATAGCTCCTGGTTGGAGGAGCAAAGGTACGCCTTATTTGAATAAATTAAATACAAGAGGATAAAACTTTCTACACAGAAGTAACAAATTAGATTTGCCCTTGCAATTCTCCAAAGATGTCTTTCCACGTCTTTGCTTTTCTTGCTTTCTTTTCCATTTATGTCAGGTAAATGAATGTATGTCTCCGTTGTTCTGCAGTTTCTGGTGTAAGTTTGTGCATTGTCTTACTTCTAAGTTTATGCATTGTCTTATATTGGATTAAATTCTGTAATTCTGTGACGTCAACACACATTGTTGTTTTCCTTGTGGCTACACGTGGCCTGCCGAGAGGACCTGGGATCTAAGGAAGAGAGAGAGAGCCAACTTTTACCAAAGTTAACTATTTTAGAAATTCTTCCTTAACAAGAGCCACAGCAAAGGTAAACAAAGGTAAAATAACCTGAACAGGTGATCAACTCTAAACAACTCAAACATTTTTACTCTCCGTCTCTCTTTGTCATTTAAGCACACCTGTTGACATGGCAACCTCCTGCGCTCCTCAAGCCGACCAGAGATTACGTTAAAAACATAACATTCAGTCCGTTACGATATTAGGTTTGCAGGCTTGATATTTATTTTGCGATCATTAATAATCCTCCCTGAACACAGCGGTGGCTGATTAGTTAATTTTAAACTCCTGCTCTGCTCGTTAATTTGGTAATGGAACCGAAACGCACAGAATTGTGAAACAACTTGTTGAAACAATAATCACTGAGATTATTATTGTTGGGTCATTAAGTTGAAAACTTTTTGTTGATTATTTTTGTTGTTCTTTAATAAAGTTACGAACACTTTAAGCGAGCCAGAGGAGGACATGCTGGTCTCAGCGTCCTGGTGGCGTTCAGTTTGTCACCTAATGCCGAGATCGACATGTTGCACCGCTGCTCTAGCAAAGTACGAACAGTTCAGAAACAATATGAAATGGGGAAAAAGTTATTTATTAACTTATTAAGTCGTGTTTTAGATTGTTCTTGGAAAAACTAATACTCACAACTGATTAGAGAACCCATTGATTCTTTACAGCTGACAGCCGCTCCCCTCTCTTGCAGGTACTGCGTACCCCCGCTAAATCTTTTAGGGGTATGTAGTACCCTACCGTACCCCCCTACTCTCACCCGTGGTTAAGGCGTGCCCAAAACTGCATTGATGCACAAGGGGATCATTTCCAGCACTTTCTGTAAAGAGTGAGTAAAGATTTTGCCATTTCAAGTTCTTTCTTTCTTTACGGAAGGCCGCCAGTAATACTATAGTAAGAGCCACCCTGCAGAAAGAGATGTTATGGAGGAAAATCTGAATTAATTACACATATTATCATCGCACTACTAAACCCTAAACCTACTAGTGTAATAACATCAAGCATAACATCTTAGAAGAATCTTAATTGATATCAGTTACAACATTTATTTTTGCATCAGGATTATTTTTGAATTAAATTGAATTGAACAGCTGTGCATTGCTGTTATAAATGAAGTATTATTTATCTTTGAAACTGAGCTGATTAGAATTTATGTCAGTTTTTCTCCAATTTTAATTACATTTTTTTAAAGGTATTTCCCAGCTCTAGTCGCCTGTATTTCACAGTCTCCAGGCAGGGGAGTGGGTTATGAGAGAGGGGGAAGACATGTAGTAAAGGTCATCTGGCTAGGACTACCCCGAACAGCTGCGTGGAGGACTAAGGCCTCTGTAAATCATACCTCTTAAGTTTTGTATTTAAAAGTAAGTGAAATTTATTTTTAGATGTCAGATGGGTGGGAAAATGGGAGTGTGTGGGAGTGGAGTGGGGGGGGAGTTGTGGAAGACTACTGACTCAAGGGTGTGGGTAGTTATTGTTATAATATGAGACATTTATGGAAAAATATGGGAACAGGGCGGTAAAGAGCGGTAAAATGCGGTAGTTTCTCTAACAAAACAGGAGATTTGACAGGTACAGTGTATGTGTTATATGCTTTACAGCTGCACCACCACGACATCCCACTTTTCCAAAATATCTAACATTTGTGCAGAATTACTCAATTGATGCCTATGGTTTTATTAAATACAGTCTGATGGAACTTAGTGTAGTTTTTGTATTTGTGGTCTGAGCTTCAACTCCAACTTAAGTAGGAAAACAGACGCCTCAGGCTTGGCATGCCATATAAAGGCGACCCATTTTCTGCAGAGCCCAGTGTGTAGTTTTTTTTTTTATGATAGATGCTTTTAGACACTTTTCCCTCTTCCCATCACTGCTTCCTGCCTCAGAGATGAGGACAGTTGGCTGTGTGTCCGAGCGAGTGTTTATATACTCGTTTATCTGTCCTATTTAGGACATTTTCCTGCATTTTCACCAGCGTTCTGAAGCTTGATGAGCCTTATAGAGATCTTAAGGCTCATCTGATGCATGGAAAATTAAGCTTTTATTAAGGTTAGGTTAAGGCAGAGGTTCCCAAACTGTGGGGGGGGGGAAGCCGGGTGGATGAAAACAAAACAAAATAAAAAAATAAAAAAACATGAACGCTGTATGGGCTGGGTTTTTACCTTAGAATGGCTAACTCTGTTATTCCTGTCAATTTGATACAGTAGAGGCTTCTGCACTTCCCATATCTGTGTCCTCCGTCACTTTTATCAGTAATTAAAACCGTTTAATCCGTTAACATGTCGTAACCTGTTTTTCCGAGCCACCTTTAAACGCAACATGAGCGCTACGACGCTCGCGCTGGGATTACACCCGTGAAGGAGACCTGCTGCTGCTGGGCGGAGCTACAGGTGTGTTAGAATCACGGCAGCAAACCAGCAAATAGCAAAGAACTTTTCACAGTTTTTCCCCCAAACTAACAGACTGAGTTGAATAAAACTGTTGAATGCAGGTAAAGTTAGCTAAAAGATGACTAGTTAGCTAATATCAATACAGCACCTTAAGCCTGTTAACAAGTAGCTTGTAGGCTACTGGTGTTGTCTATATTCAGCTACAATTCATTTTGTTCCCAAAAAAGTTGATTTCCCCCATCCCGCTTCAGGGAGTCTCTAAGAATCCACCTCCTTCGCTGACAAACATTGTTCAACCAGACAGCTATTTGTAAGCCATAGAGGGGGGCCCCAGAAATAGTTTGGAAACCACTGGGGGGGCGCAGGAGAAAAAGTTTGGGAACCATTGGGTTAAGGAATACACTGCTAATGTTTAGGGTAAGTGTTTGAGTTACACATAAATCCATCCGTCATCTATCCGTCTTCTTCCGCTTACCTGGAGTCAGATCGTGGGAGTAGCAGCCTAAATAGGGAGGCCCAGAATTCAGTCTCCTCATCCACTCCTTCCAGCTTGTCTGGGGGAATCCCCAGGCCAGCTGAGACACATAGTGACACATAAATATAGTTACTAAGAGGAATCATAGTCAACGCAAAGTGCTAATATGGGTATTCAGTGCCTTGCGAAAGTATTTGGCCCCATTTAACTTTTCAACCTTTTGTCACTTTTCAGGCTTCAAACATAAAGAACTGTAAAGTGGGGCGTGCAATATTACTGGACGATAAGTAGAATCCACCTGTGTGTAATGCACCTGCTCTGTGATCATCTCAGGGTTGTGTTTAAAGCGCACAGAGCATCATGAAGACCAAGGAACACACCAGGTAGGTCCCAGATACTGTTGTGGAGAAGTTTAAAGCTGGATTTGGATACAAAAAGGTTTCCCAAGCTTTAAACATCTCAAGGAGCACTGAGCAAGCGATCTTTTGTTACCACAATTTTATAAATATTAGAAAAATTATTTAGAATCTTTTATATAAAAGCATAAATTAATCAATGAAAATCAATATGGATTCAGGTCCAAAAGATCTACAACATTGGCTATTTTAGATACCATAGAAAACAACATCTGGAATTGTTAATAAAAAGATTGTTGCTGGATTGTTTCTTGATTAAAAAAAAACATTTGACACAATAAATCATGATCTACTAATAAATAAATTAGAAAGGCATGGAATTAGGGGAAATGTGTTGAATTGGGTAAAAATTGATTTTAGAGATAGAAAACAGTATGCACAGGTGGGAGAAATCAGCTCCAAATGTTTGGATATTGCTTGTGGTGTACCCCAAGGATCAGTGCTTGGCCCAAAGTTTTTTAATATGTACATAAATTACGTGTGTAAAGCATATAACATGAAAATTATATTATTCGCAGATGACACAAATATATTTTTGTTGGAAATGATACAGAACAGCTGTTAAAAAATCTAAACAAAGAAATTAAACTGAAGATGTGGTTTGATGGTAATAAGTTGTCACTAAATTTGATCAAAACTAAAATAATGTTATTTGGGAATTGCAAACCAAGTTCTGGATCAAAAATAGGGGTAAATAGTGTAAATATGGAAAGAGTTCAGGAACACAAATTTCTTAGTTATTATCGATGATAATGTTAATTAGAAACCGCATAGTCAATATAGACTAAAGAAAATATCAAAGAACATCTTTGTATTGAATAAAGCCAAACAATTGGTTGAACAGAAAGCATTACATGTTCCATAACAGTGTTTCTCAACCTTTTTTGGGCCAGCGCCCCCGATCCATTATCCAGGTCCCTCACCGCCCCCCATTAAAGAATTTGTAGGCTACTTTGCACTGAATATTTTATTATTAATATTACTATCACTGTTGTAGATGTTTTGATCTTTATGCTTGTTTTTGTATTTATCAAAAGTAATTTCCCAGAGAACAAAAAAGCCATGTGAATAGAAATTATTTTTACAGACATCTAAGAAAAATGCAATGGACATTCAACTTAAAATTGGTAGGCCTAGCAGCAGCCAATCAGAGTGGAAAATATATTCTTGTTCTTTGCCATTTTCTAGTTGTTAAATATTCCACAAAATGACCAGATAAAAGATGTACAAAAATGCAAGTTTAAACTTTGAACTATTTGCAAAAAGCCTGAGCTCTGCAACATTAAAATATGGATAGAACTTGTTGAGGAAAATAAATATTCTTGGTGTTTAATACAGTTAAATCTTACGATATGTGAAAATAGTGGATTAAGCAAGAGTCCTTTGGATAAAATCTTAGAGGGCTTTAAGTTAGCCCTGCAGAAAAAAATGTCTGTTATCAGGGAGGAACCACGTCATAAATTAACTCTGGCACACAGGCAGCGAGGAGACATCTCAAGTCATCTCCCTCAGAGAGACACTAAAATTAAGGACAAACAAAATAACAACACAATACTAACAATAATTGCAATTTAATTAGTAGAATACCATTTAGTTAAAATTAGCATGACTTCAACTAGTCTAATTTATATTAACTACATGGAGTCTCTAACCTAGGCCAAACGTAATATCAGTTAGTTAAATATAATCAAAACTAGCATAACATTAATTAGAAAATGTTTAGAATGAATGGGTTTATATTGAAAATGCTCAGGTATATCTGCACAGATATACCTGATGGTGAAGTACCATCAGAAAGTCTCATTGAAGATGTGAATGCAGCATTGAGAACGATCCCTACCAACCATAACTGAAACCAATGAACTGATATACAACTCAGCATCAGTGATCCTTGAGATGCTCGGCTATAAGAGCAACCATGAGACCCAATATCCACCATGGAAAAGATGGCTAACCCCAAGATAATAAGGAGGGAAGTGAGCCAACTGTCAGAGCTCCTAAGGGGTGCAATGAAAAGATCAGTACCCAACAAGTACAGCCAGATGCCCATACCTGAAGCACTCGAAACTGCCAAACAAAGGCTCCAAGCCTTGGCCAGCCGCCTAAAGAGATACACAAGAGAGAATGAAGCCAGGAGGATTAACCGGCTAACCCTAACCCTAACCCTCCACCCAACCAGTGGCTAACCTCTCTACGAGAGGACCGGAGGACCCCGGTAACCATCACTGTGGCAGATGTCCAAGAAAGAGTCTTGGGTATGAAAAACTGGACAGCCTACTGACTAAAGAAACTCACTGCCCTCCATCAGCGACTGGCAGCTCAACTGAACCAGCTACAAAATGGGACTCACCCTGAATGGTTAACTGAAGGGTGCACAATCCTGATCCAGAAGGATCCCTCAAAGGGTTCAGTCCCATCCAACTATCGGCCGATAACCTGTCTCTCTACAACATGGAAGCTCATGTCAGGCATCATAGCGGCTAAGATAAGCGGGCACATGGATAAATACATGAGCAGAAGGGCATCGGCATAAATAGCAGAGGATACCGACTTAAGAATGGGGCCACAATCAGTCTCCTCCTCTACATGGATGACATCAAGCTGTACGCCGACTCACTGATCCACACCACCAGGATCTACAGCACTGACATTGGGATGTCATTCGGACTAGAGAAGTGTGGTTGGATGGTTACAAAAAGAGGGAAGGTCGTCCGCACAGAAGGGGTATGACTCCCAGAGGAACAATAGCAGACATAGAGCACAGCTACAAGTACCTGGGAATACCACAAGCAAATGGCAACCTCGTTGAGGTCACAAGGAAAGGAGCCACAGCCAAATACCTCCAACAAATAAGGCAAATCCTGAGAAGCCAGGTCAATGGCAAGAACAAGATCAGCGCAATAAACAGCTATGCCTTACCAGTAATCAGATACCCTGCTGGAATAATTAGCTGGCCAATGGAAGAGATGAAGGCCACGGATGCTAAGACTCGGAAGCTACTAACCATGCATGGAGGGTTCCACCCCAAATCCAGCACCCTGAGACTGTACACAAGCCGTAAGGAAGGAGGCAGAGGACTAGTGAGTGTGAGAGCCACTGTCCAGGATGAAACATCCAAGATCTATAAATACATCAAGGACAAAGCCTCATCGGATGATGTGCTCAGCAAATGTCTCAGGCAATGGGGAACAGAGGACGAGGTGCTGGAGGAACCATCGTGGGAGGACAAGCCCCTACATGGGATGTACCACCGACAAATAACTGAAGTGGCTGATATCAGGAAATCCTACCAATGGCTGGAGAAAGCTGGACTCAAGGACAGCACAGAGGCCCTCATCCTGGCTGCACAGGAACAGGCCCTAAACACCAGAGCAATAGAGGCTCAGATCTACCACACCAGACAAGACCCAAGGTGTAGGTTGTGCAAGGAGGCCCCTGAGACAGTCCAGCACATAACAGCAGGGTGCAAGATGCTGGCAGGGAAAGCGTACATGGAACGACATAACCAAGTGGCGGGCATAGTGTACAGGAACATCTGTGCAGAATATGGACTGGAAGCCCCGAGATCGAAGTGGGGAACACCCCCAAAGGTGGTGGAGAATGACCGAGCTAAGATCCTGTGGGACTTCCAGATCCAGACAGACAAGATGGTAATGGCGAACCAACCGGACATTGTGGTGGAGGATAAAGAACAGAGGAAAGCCGTTGTGGTGGATGTAGCAATACCAAGTGACCACAACATCAGGAAAAAGGAGAAACTGGAGAAATACCAGGGCCTCAGAGAGGAACTGGAGAAGGCCTGGAAGGTGAAGACCACAGTGGTGCCTGTGGTCATTGGGGCCCTCGGGGCAGTCACCCCCAAACTGGAGCAGTGGCTCAAACAGATCCCAGGAACAACATCAGACATCTCAGTCCAGAAATGTGCAGTTCTAGGCACAGCCAAGATACTGGAGGAGAACCTCAAGCTCCCAGGCCTCTGGTAGAGGACCCGAGCTCAGAGGATGAAAGAGAGACCACCCGCGGAGGGTGAGAAGGGAATTATTATATATACATATATATATATAGTTTCTGTGCTGATGAACATTTTTGTGAAGCGATAAAAGCTGGGTAGCTCTTGAATTGCTACAAAATAAAGCTGTATTTCCTTCAGTCCACTGGCTGCAATGTTGAACCTTGAGATGCCATGAGACCTAAATTCTGAACATCATGGCATGAAGTGCATCCCAGTTTTCCATGTCTGGCATATAACCATTCATTTTAGCTTTTAAACTGGTTCTATTGATCCTGTGTCCAGACAGAGGGATAATCAGTAGCCCAGCATCATGACCTGTTTGTTCTGAAGATCCTCCAACTTCCACTTCTCTTCCTAACATAATGCCTCCTCACCCTGACTCTCATACTGACAGGAGGAACCACAGAGCTCTGTTAAGTTAAAGCTCATCTTCTGAAGTTGGGATATTTTTCCTCCAACAGGTTCCAGAGGAATCACCTCAAACCAGATGTTGGACTGGATTTTATTTCAATATTATTTGTGAATGTTAGAGCCTCATTTTCAACAGTGGAGCTATAAAGGTTGAAAAAAGTTATAATTTTGGAGAAAATCTCAACATCAATATTTCCACTAAATAAGAGACAAAAAATTGTTTGATAAAGGAAAAGCCTCTCAGACTCTGAGCCTGACAGCAACAAACTATTTTTTTATATTAGATAATTTAATTTCACATAATCATCGCGGTAGAAGCCATTTCTTTAAATATTTAATGAAACATATTTACCGTGTTTGATGTTTGTTGTAAATGACGTATACTCACAAAGAACGAGGTAATTAGTCCAAGTTTGTTGTTTATTGAATGTTCAGAAACTACAGCGGCTGTAAAGAGCCACAGCAAAGGTAAACAAAGGTAAAATAACCTGAACAGGTGATCAACTCTAAACCACTCGCACCTTTTTACTCTCCGTCTCTCTCTGTGATTTAAGCACACCCGTTACCATGACAACCTCCTGCTCTCCACAAGCCAATCAGAGATTAGGTTAAAAACATAACATTCAGTCCGTTACGATATCAGGTTTGCAGGCTTAATGACACATTAGAAATGTGTCATTTTAATGAACGATGCCACAGATAAAGCATGTTTTATGTGTGTTTACTCTCTGTAACATAGATTAGACTTAGATATGTGATTCTATGCATCATAATTTCAGGGATGGAAACATCTTGTCTCCTGTCCTAACATCATAGCATGAACTTCACTTTTTTTTTTTTTTTTTTTTTTTTACCAATAGTGGCATTTATTTTGACACGACACAATAAAATTAAGTGCACCTATCAAAATTGCTTCTCAAATTGATCTGAAAGATCCACATTCCCATAAAAACACCTAGATATTAAAAACGTAGAGCTGAAATAAATTTAACCAGTATCAGTTCAAACTCTTCTTCATTCTGAGAGGTCTCCTGCCACCCTAAAAAAAAATAACGTCAGAAACCACAACTGTCTGCACCATTAAACATAGCAATTAACGGTGAACAACGCTCAACTATGAACACTGTCCAAGGCGCAAGAAGTAACCAAGCAGAAGGAGGTGACTGTTCTCCTCCTCTCTCCTGTTACAATGTCTGCCACCATGACAGGTGACAAAAACAAAGAGCAATGAGCATTCTCTGCGTCCTTATGTTCTTGTTTTATTTATTCGCCAATTAAATAAATATATATTTGTTTATTTATATTTATTTATTTAGTATTTAGCTACTGTTTAATTAAAACAGTAGCTAAATAAAACAACTACTGCAATGTACGCAGAGCATTACAAAAACACAGAACGTCTCTCAGTGAGGCTTCAGTCCTATCAACCTTAGTAAAAATCCGTCCAGAAGAATTGGATCGTTCCTGAATGTCATATCAATGCAGACTTTGGTCACAGCGTTGTCCCATATAAGTCAACACCTCCGCATAATAATTCAACGCATGAGTGACAACTTTTTTTAATCGCAGATGCAACATGTGTCTCTGTACAGCTAGCTTTGCTAGCATCACGTCCACAGATCTTACCTTTCTTTAAGCTTTCCTTCGAAGTGACGCTAAAAGTTGGACGAAGTCCCCACCGTCTGTGAAAGCGAAGCGCTGCTGATTTAACATGTCGCCATATTTTATGATTTATGCAGCGCTATTATATTACTGACGATTAGACAGACATCTTCTCCCGCTCAGAGGAAACCACTGCGCATGTCTGGAGCTCCGCGTGCGAGTAAAGGTGGAGGCGATGGGTGACAACAGACACTTCTGCCCCTTTTCCACTGGCTCTACTTCAACAACCCGGCTCGGCTCGGCTCTGTTTCGGAGTGATCGCGCTTCCACCGGCCCACTTGGCTCTGTTGCAGGGTACCGCCTCCTGGTGGCGGGGGGTGTAGCGCCCCGCCACCAGCAGCTACGTGCTGTGCCCTCCTGAAGGAGATCCTGTTGTTCTGATGGTTCTCCTCATCGTTCTCCATCATGTCAGCCATGTTGCTCTCCTGCTCCCTGGGAAAAGTAATCAGATGTTATAGCTTATAGCACATAAATGTAGATAAATAACAGTTACTAATGTGAAAGTCACACATAAGGAATTATTTAAAACAGACATGTTACTTTATATATACATGCAAACACGTTTTTTTACCATCCAGCCATACAGAATTATAAATAACTGGAATAGTGTAAATTAAAGACAAAATGTAATTATTTGTAAGTTTTAGACCTATGCATGCATACAGCCATGGATAAAATACCACCATCGTTTTCTTCAGGTTTATTGCTCATTCTGCAATTACTAATTCATAATTTGATTAGAGAACTGATATCTAGCCATTTTACAATAATAGGATGTCATATAACATGTTTTATTATCTCACAACGGGGGAAACTCAGATGCAACAGCAAAATGAGAAACAATCGAAGCACGTAGATTCACGCAAAGATAAGAAACAAGGGAGGTAAAATGCTGTACAATATTGAGTTATTTAGAACTGTAATGTGCAACCGAGTGTCTTCAGAAAATGCTCATGTTGTGTTTGAGCAATAAAAATACAGCAGACTTTGTGTTTTAAATGTCTTCCATGACTGTATGTACGCAGCCTTAAATGTAGTAAAAACCAGACAGATATATCTCCAAACTGCTCACCTGGCTGGAGAGCAGCAGCGGCGTCAGCTGCGTCTGGTCGGTGTTCACCGTGGGGCTCCGTCGCTCCGAAGCGGCTAACGAGGCTTTACATTCGCTCCACTACTGACAAAAACGACTCATTCCTCACGGCTCCATCGAGATGCCGCTGAATATTGAAATCCGAAGCAAAGAAAAAAGCCGGCATCTTTTTTTAGTTAACAGCTTGTTTGTATCTTCCATCACTTCCGTGTTGCAGCGAGTTTCAGACGTCGCGCCTTCATTTTTCTTCTCTCTCCGCTGCTCCGTCTTGTCCACGCCCTCAGCCAATCAGTGAACAGCAGCGAAGCTTGCGTCACCTACCAAACCAGGGCCGGCCCGGCTGGCCCTGCTCTGAAGCAGGACCCTAAAAAGCAGGGCGAGCCCCGTTGAAAAGGGCTGGTGGGAACGCATTTAAAGCCGAGCCAAGCCGAGCCGGCCGAGTAGAGCCGGTGGAAAAGGGGCATAAGTCACGTTATTGCTCGGATTTTACGGCGCCACCTTAAGTCCCTGAACTTCACATTTTAACGGACAAAAAGCGCAACGCGACTTGGATGTAACGAGTAGTTTTGTAGAAATGTAGTTAAGTAGAAAGTACAGATACTTAGTGTAAAATGTAGTGGAGTAAAAGTAGAAAGTATCCATTATTAAATCTACTTAAGTAAAGTACAGATACACAAAAATTGTACTTAAGTACTTCCCACCACTGCAGTCACGGCTGATTAGTGGGTGAACTCAAGGCTGCACTGTGAACCCATTAATTCTTTACAGCAGACAGCCGCTCCCCTCTCTTGGAGGTACTGCTTACCCCCGCTAAATCTTTTAGGGGTACGCAGTACCCTACCGTACCCCACTGCTTTCACCCCTGAGTGCATCTAGCACAATTCAGCCTGATTTGCCTTGTCAAAAACTCCAGAAGACACAGATGGAGACCTCAACAATCACCTGGATCTCGGACTACCTCACAAACAGACCACAGTTTGAGAGACTGAAGGACTGTGTGTCTAACCAGGTGGTCAGCAGCCCAGGAGCACGAGGGACTGTACTCCTCATTCCTTCTGATTCTAAACTTCAGACTTTCAACACAAGTCCGACTTCTGTCATCTACAGAAATACCTTATTGAATCTGCAGTTGTCAGGTGTATCAGAGATGGACATGGAACCTGTGGTGATGATTATGCAAAGAATGATTCTTCATAAAATCAGGAAAATTACGGACATCCCTGACCATCTTGTTCATGAAATTGTCTTGAAAAAGCAGAGTATCTTCATTTAGTGGCTTCTTCAGATTCACTGTAATACATACTGCTACATAAGATCTTTTCTGGCAACAGCCATCACCATCTTCAATAATTCTCTGGAGAATCTAAATTAGTGAGCTACAACAACATTTAACTTCCCTTTGGGATTAATAAAGTTTTGAATTTTAATTTGAAACTATCTTACATATACCATTAGAGTATCTTACATATAATATCAAACCTCATACATACTGTACTATCAAACTTTTGTACATATAACATCAAACTCTCTTGCATATACCATAAAACCCTTTTACATATACAAATTAACTCTCTTATGCACAGTACTACCAAACAAAAACAAAAAATAGCTGTTTGAAATAAACTTAAATATATCAATATTTACTTAAATATTTACAATAATAAAGTATAATGAAACTTCTTGTGAGCCAGAGATGTATTCATTTTTAAATGATTTTATCCCTCAATAAATGTCTTCACGTTTCATTTGACAATGTGATAGTGAATGTGAGAATGAATGACAGAATATGAGAATGAGAATATCAGTAAATATAGGAGGGTTTGAATAGTGGTTTATGTGAATGCGTATAGTCTGTCTGTGTGAACGAGTATATTTTTATGTGTGAGAGAGTTTGATCAAAATGGAAATTATCTTGATTTAAACGGAAGTTATCTTGAATTTCCAGTTTCTGATAGGACACCTGTAATAAAGAAGCTGGGTTGTCATGGACATTGACATGCCTGGGCTTAGGTGAAAATGGCTGAGCAGAAGCCACTCAAAGAAGCAATCAGTCTTTTAAATAATATTGTAAATGCTTCTACAGCAGTATGAGGAGTATCTGAAATGTTAAATACGAATACAATAAATTGGTCTTCAGACATAAAGGTGAAGTTGGCTTTCGCTTGCTACTTCAGGTAAAGGCTAAAGGAGAATTCCACCTTTTTTCTCACTATCTTGAACATCTTTAATCTGTTGGGAGTTTAAAAATTTAAAAAATGTGATTCTTCAAACATGGACTAGATTACTCTTCATTAATAGGATGATATTTAAACATAGTTTGTGAACCATAAAACCTTTATTTAATATGGGAGGTTTATTAAGAGGTCAAACCCTCCTGACCCCACTAGGGACAAGGGTGTATAAAAAATGGATGGATTAAGAGGTCATATAAGTTCTTTCTTGCACTTAGACCTCAGAGCTATCAAACCTTACCATCAACCACAACGGCAGATAAGTCTGATGCTGGCTCACAGTCACATTTTTATTTATTCTTATTTACACAAACCACCTGTCACTCTCACATTCAAGCACTGCTCTGCATTTTAAACCTCTCTGCAGTGTTGTGTTCAAGACCACCTAACCCGAGACCGAGACAAGACCAAGACTTTTGGGGTCCGAGACCAAGTCAAGACCAAGACCGAGGGAAGTCGAGACCGAGTCAAGACCAAGACCAGCGGCCCGCGCTACATAACACAATAAAATGTAAAATATGATCGAAATTGCTTCTCAAAATAATCTGAAAGATCCATATTACCATAAAACACCTAGATATTAAATACTTAATACATTTTACCAATATTAAATATTCCATTTATGTGCTAAAAAGTGTGATGGTCTCGTGCCATCCCTAAAAACATAACACCCTGGGCATTTGCCCATATTGCTCATATAAGAAACCACCACTATCTGCACCATTAAACATAGCAATTGAGGCAATGCCCTGACGGTAAATAACACTCAACTATGAACACTGACCAAGGAGCAACAAGCAAGAAGTAACCAAACAGAAGGCGCTCATCGTGACTGTTTTCACTCTCTATCCCAGTACATGAAGCCAGGTAGTCTGACACCATGGCAGACATTACAGCTGCCACTTTGAACAAAAACAATCAAAGAGCAATGTGCATGCTCTGTGTGCTCTTTGGTTCTTGTGTTTTAGTTATTTGTTAATTTAAATATTAAGGTACATAATAAAATAAAATAATGATGCAGTGTATACAGAGCATTACAAGAACAAAGAATGGGTGTTCTGTCAGGTCAGATCGTCATACTCTTAACACAAACTCACGGTGTTCTGTCAGATCAGCATACGTTGTCAGATAGTCGTACGCTTAGCTCAGATATGCATACGCTGTCATTACCATATGATTTTATTTAATCAGCAACATAGAATCATGACGTAAATCATTATTAACAGTTATTAACAGTTGTATGGCATCCAGCTGCAGCCAGACCTGCTTTAAACACACTTTGAAACCACGACAACGCATGTATATCCATCTAGTTATCACATTATGTCATATTATAAACAATTTAATTACTTATTTTCGTCATAACTTGTTGCGTATACTGACAACTCCACTGACGGTCGGACTTAATGCGCATGCGCTGGCATGGTACTCACTGCATGTATGCTATTCTGACAGCGTATGGCTATGTGATAGAACACCGGCTATATCTGTCAGACACGTCATTACCATAAGATTTCATTTAATCAACAACATAGAATCATGACGTAGATCGTCATACACTTTGTTATTAACAGTTGTATGGCATCCTGACTTAGCGGTTAAGTGAGTTTTACACGGGCGCGTGTTGTAGCTGACTCCAGCTGCAGCCAGACCCTGCTTTAAATACACTTTGAAACCATGACAACACATGTATATCTATATAGTTATCATTGAAAACAATTTAATGACTTATGTTCATCATAACTTGCTGCGTATGGTGAACTGACAACTCCTCTGACGGTCGGATTTCTTAATGCTTAATGCATGTATGCTAACCTGACAGCGTATGGCTATCTGATAGAACAACGGCTCTCAGTGAGTGACACTCCAGTCCTATCTAATAAGTAAAGAGCCGTGGAGAAGAATCGACTGTTTCTGAATGTCACCTCACTATATTGCAGACTTTTGGACATAGCGTTGTCCCATATATGCGACAAGTCAGTCAACACCTCCGCACAATAATTCAGCGCAGTGAGTGATAACATTTTTCATCACAATGCTTATGTGTCTCTGTACAGCTAGCTTTGCTAACATCACGTTAACGGAGCTTACCTTCTTTGAGCTACTTTTCTAAGTGACGAAAAAAGTTAGACGTTGTCCCCACTGTCTGTGAAAGCGAAGCGCTGCTGAGTTAGCTGTGGCCATCGGATTTCTTACTATTTATGCAGCGCTATTATATTACTGACGATTAGACAAACATTTTCTGCCGCTGAGAGGAAACCACTGCGCATGTCCTGGAGCGCCGCGCGCGAGTGAAAGGTGGGGAGGGGAGGAGGAGGGAGAGTAAAAGGTGGGGAGGGTGGGGGGAGTAACAGAAACACGTAGTTGCTTGGATTTTAATCGGTGTGTTTTGCATCCACTGAAAACAAAGATGTTAACAAATAAAGTGGACAGAATGCTGTATGTTTAGTGATATTTTCACAGTTGCGGTCTTGACTGGTCTTGAAATAAAATGCCGAGTCCTCAGCGCCCGAGACCGAGACAAGACCGAGACCAAATGCGGTCGAGTCCGAGACGAGACCGAGACCATCAAAAAATGGTCTTAAGACCAAGACCAACTTCGAGTACCACAACACTGCCTCTCTGTGTCTAGAATAAGTCTGTCAGTGGAACAGCAGCATCACCTTGGTCAATGCTGTGGCCTAGTGGGGCGAGAGAGTAATTAATAGCACATTGACCTTAAGTCTGGATGCCTGCACACCAGGGGTCATCACTTCCAGTCCTCAAGGGCCAGTGTCCTACAATTTCTATATGTGTCTCCACTTCAACCTGAGTCAACTATTAAAACTTTTGATACTGAGGAAATAATTGTTGATTCAGGGACACGTGTTTTTGGACACCTGTCCTTGAGGACTAGAAGTCTCAGCGGAGAGGTTCATTGGAACTCCACTCCCCCCATCCAGAACATTGCACACAGATGCTGCTTAGCCAGAGCAAACCAGATCCTCTCTGATTCCACCATCCTCTCCATGGTCTGTAGCATCCGCTGCAGAACAGCCAGACTCAGAAATAGTTGTCCCTACTGGCCACCAGATTGTTCAACAATCCCATCATGAAGACTGTCTGAAACTGTTTGAACATACTATGATATATATATTTAGCAAAACATTATTATTTGTTTTTCATGTAATTATAGGTACACTTGTGTTTCTGTGTGTGCTCCGGTGGCCAAGCGATGACATTTCATTGCATAAGAAGCATAATGCTTCTTTGTGCATTGACAATAATATAAGCCTAAGTCTAATTTATGTGGGAAGGAAGAATCAGGTGGTATGGTAGAGATTGCCATACCACCTGAATGGCATGGCAATGAATTTAAATACCACAGGGCAGAACACCACCATTGTGTGGGAGGCATTGAGCATTGTGAAGAGGAGGTGGCTACATAACATCATCAATATTGTTGGCCTTTTAGCAACATGTTTCTACTATTTGCATTGTGTTTACTGAAATCAACTTCAATAGGAGCTGGCTAAAGGTGATTTTGCAGGCAATAACCAAAATTCATCAAGAAAGCTTTTTTCATGTTTTAATGAAGAGGTAAACTGCAAAGTCCTCAAGAAGTTTCTTCAGCATCCACATCTCATAATTTCACAACAGTTTTATCTAAGCACCTTTTCTGCCAGCAAAAAAATAAATAAATAAAATAAAAAAGCATGTTTATAAAATTTAATTAATAAAATTAATTTAAAAAATCAATTTAGTTGATTTTACATTTTGATCAACTGTTTTATTTACAATATTTTGCTTTTTTAATAGTTTAGACTTTCCTTCAGGGACAAACATAGTTTTCATGGAGTGTGAAAGGCTTATATTTGAGAGCATATTGGAATATGTAAGCCAATTTAATGGCATACGTGAGAGATTTTGATGGTATATATAAGAGAGTTTGAATCCCTTTGGGATTTACCTTCAGGGAAATTGTAGTTCCCATCTCCCACACATCACCAATACATAAAACAGTACATCAAATACTTAAATTAATGGGGTTTTGTTTTTGTTTTTAATACATTAACAGCCCAACAATAGTCCTTCTGTTTCTATTGTACTCCTGTTAGCCCTCCTTCCAACCTCCAGTGAGGAGTTGAAGAGTTTCATTGTATGACGGACAAAGGAGTTCCTCAGTCTGTTGGTCTTGTACTTTGGAAGAAGCAGTCTCCCACTGCTTTCCTGGCTGCTGATGACAGTGTGCAGAGGGTGACTGGTGTCGTCCATAATAGCCTTGAGTTTCTGTAGGGTTCTCCTCTTTGCCACTGTTGCCAGAGAGTTCAGCCTTGTGCCAACCACTGAGCCAGCCCATCTGACTTGTTTCTCCAACCTGGAAAGGTCTGCCTTAGAGATGCTTCCACGCCAGCACATTACAGGACGCTGGCGACAACAGACTGGTAAAACAACGCCAGCAGCTTTCCACAGATGTTAAAGGATCTCAGCCTCCTCAGGTAGTACATCCTGGTCTGAGCCTTCTTATAAAGCTGCTTAGTGTTACTTGTCCAGTCCAGTTTGTTGTCCAGCTACAGACCAAGATATTTATAAGTCTGCACAAACTCCACCTCCTCCTCTCCAATCAGAACTGGTCGTGGACTGGTTCTGATTGGAGAACTATAACTAGAGCTGAGCTGTGATGTCAAGGGTATTTTTACGAATAATTTTATTGAAAGTAAAAAGGAAAAATCATATAAAAGTGAAAAAGTGCTGTTGTACAAGAGGAAATCTGATTGTATGAAAAAGATCTGTGTTGAATTGAAGAAAACTATATTTATTGTGAGAAATCCTATTTTTATTAATATAAAAATCTAATTGATCTTTATGTTTCTTATAGGTCTGTTGGACTGCACAGTCTCCACAGTCTGTGTGTGAATCTTTGTCTTTGATGACTGCTAAACTAGTAAAATAAAGTGAGCTAAGATGCAATAATGGAATGAGATAAACTGACTGGGGGAGCCTCACCGACAACACCCAGAGGAGAAATCTGCAGCCAGAGTTCAGCACTGTGTTTACGAGGGATGCTTGAGATACTTTCTGGCTCTTTCTATAGTAGGCACAGTCTAAACATGAGCATATTACCTTCCCTTGCAGTGAGCAAAATGCATACAGGGTACCTCACACTCCATGAAATGATGAAGGCAACGTCTCAGAAGGTCGTCGTTCTAATACAGAGGTCAAATTAAGTGCAGAGCGTCCATCACAGGAAAAAATGTATCTGTAAATTGCTTATCTGCAGTAAAGGGGCATTATAACCGTGACATACACAAGACCCTTACCTGTGGTGGAGTGCAGACTCTCCAGGCTCCAATAGCGAGACAGGACCCCCCTCAAAGTGCTGCCCAAGCTGTCTCCTCCTCCTCTGTCTCCACCCATACATGCACCCAAACCAAGACCTCCGTCCACCATGCCATCCATTACAGGGCTCACTGGGCTCCCTCTGTCAGACTCGGACCCCGGTGACAGTCCAGAGCTGCCGCTGCCGATGCTTCCACAGCTGTCCCCAGGCAGGGGCTCGCCCCCTTCCAAGCCCTGCTGTGTCCGCATCCCTGTGAGGATGCACAACAGAAAGGGGGGAACAGAAGTTCGCAATGAGAACTTGGGGGAAATAAAGAGATGCAGGAGGTTTCCCTTTCCCAAGAGAAAGAGATTGAAGCAGAGGAGGAGGAAGAGGATGGGGAGGTGGCTGGTCTGAGATCTGCTACACTATTTGTTGTGATAAGCCTCTGCGATCAACCTGCTGATGTCTCCTCCTATACACAGAACAGGAGAGTCGTAGCAGCATACCTCTCCTCCCTGTCACTCCCTGCACTTTCAGCTGCGCCCTTTCCCTCCGTTGCTGCATCTCCTTTTCTCTGTGCAAATTGATCTGCATGCCTTCATTTCCTCACAAAGCTCTGTCTCGCATGCACACTCCCTCTCTCACTCAAGCTGAAATCATTAGGGGTCCCGCAGGGGGATTCGTGTTGCTCGACAGAACTGCTTGCCTGATAGTGACAGAAAGACTGGCTCACAAACGCAGGACATACACAGACCAGTGATGTACAGTAGGGCTCATGACTGGTGAGGCATGACTCCTCTAGAGTCAGATGTACAACTGCTTGCTGCAATACTCCAGAAGCAAGAAATGAAAAAGGGGCTCTAGAGCTGGAGTCCGGGCTCGTTTGAGACGATTGCGCAGATTTTTGGCTGGTCAGTGGGGTCCAGCTCGATGTCTGCGGATGGTGCCATCCAGCTGGGAGTCGGACAAGTCACGGGGACCCGGGCTGGTGAGGTCCTCCACCTGCCTATCATCGGCATTTGACTCGCCTTGGATGGGTGGAGGCCGACATGCTCACCAATGGAGATTTCTTCGTCACAAACGCTCCTCTGATAAGTGCAATTTAATCTGCGTGTCGCTGATTTTGGATGCAGGAGCTGCTAATCTCTCATCTCTGCGTGCCTCCTCAGCGTTCGGTCCATCACTAACAAGTCTTTTGCTCTGAGCGAACTGTTTACGAAGGAATCGCTTCATTTTATGTTTTTAACTGAAACATGGCAACACGGCTTGGATTTTGTTCATCTGCGGGAGCTCTGTCCAGGAAACTGTTCGGTGTTTGCAACACCCCGAGAAGGGCGGCGAGGCGGTGGACGAGCAGCCATGTTTAAGGACGCTTTCCCCTGCAGACTGGTTAATCACCACCTTTCTCCACTTTTGAGCTACAAATAATGAAAGATGGCTCTTTTAACTCGAGGCGGCCGGAGAGTTTTTATCTGAATTCACTGAGCTGCTGTCCTCCATCATAAAGCTGGAGAAAATTTTAATTTGGGGTGATTTTAATTTACATGTTGGTGATGATTCCTGTAAGGCGGCTGCTTATCTCTATTACTGAGTCTTCCCACTTCACTCAACATGTACATGCACCCACTGTAAAGGCCATAGTTTGGACCTTGTTTTCTCTTTAGGCCTCAGTGTGGAACATGTTGGTGTGGAGGACACATTCTCCAGTGATCTCAGTTGCATATATTTCATTGTGTCCTTCAGCCCTGATGCTGCTCCTCCTAGTCGTTCGATCCAAAGAAGGATCATAACTGATCACACCGCTGAAGCTTTTGTTTCTCATTTTGATCCTGCTTCCTTAGTTTTTAACTCCTTGAATGTGGACTTGGCAGTTTCTTGTTTTAACATTGACTGTAAGGACATTTTGAACTTAATAGCACCTTTAAAACAGAGCAATGTTCAGCGTACAAGCTGCCCTTGGATTAATAAGGAAATTGTGACCTTGAGGAGAGTATGCCGGAAAGCTCAACGTTTATAGAAACGTACTGATCTGGTGGTTCAAAGGCTCCACCTTAAAGACCTGATCAGCTTCTGAAATGAGATGATCAAGAATGCTAGAGCCAGTTATTTTGCTAATCTCATCAAATCAAAAGGACGAAATCCAAAAATCTTATTGGACACAATTAAGAACATTGTTTCTCCACTGTGTTCATTTCAAAGTGCTTTTACGTATTCTGATTGCAATCAGTTTTTTAAATTTTTTACGGATAAGGTTGGCAACATCAGAGCCAGTATCTCGCCATCTGGACCCTTGACCTCTGACCTCTGACCTGACCTCCCTTCAGTCTGTGTGAAATGCTGCAGCCAGGCTTTTAACTAGAACCCACAGAACAGATCACATAACTCCTGTTCTGGCCTCTCTGCTCTGGCTCCCAGTGTATTTTAGGACTAATTTTAAAATTTTGGTTTTAACTTTTAAAGCACTTCATGGTGAGGCTTCCAAATATATATTGGACTCTTTGAAGCCCCTCTGTCTGTCCAGGACTCTGAGCTCTTCTAATCAGATGCTGCCGTCGGTTCCCAGAACTCATTTTAAAACTCGTGGTGACGGAGCATTTCAGGTGGAGGCCCCAAGGCTCTGGAACGTCTCCCTCTATCAATGCGCTGCTCTGAGTCGACTGACGCATTTAAAAATGTCTCAAGACTTATTTCTTCAGACTGGCTTTTGGTTAATTTTGTTCACTGATCTTAGATTCTTTTATTATTGATGTGTTTCCTTTTTTGTAAAGCACTTTGTGATTTTTATGACTGTGAAAGGTGCTATATAAATAAAGTTTACTTACTTACTTACAATTAAATATAACAAAATGTCCCAAAAGCAGGGGTGAACTGGTGTACAGGGTTACCAGGGGATTCCAGTTAGATTCCAGCATAGAGATGTGCAGCTCAGCAGCTCTTCATGCAGGGCCGGCCCAATGTAATATGGGGCCTTAGACAGAGTCATGATTTAGGGCCCCCTCGTACTAAGAACCTCGGCATCACTAACAGTGTTTAAATGTAGATTTAGTGGAGTCTGATGGGAGCACAGGTTAAATGACTGAGTTTAAACTCAACCACTGATTATTGGTTATTATTTGCTATGATGTATTTGTGAACAAACCCAGCTCAAACACAAAGATTACACCATATAGTAGCCATAGTAACACATCAATCAAACTGTAAACATGATTCTTTGCACTTGTACAAAGTAAACTTCCCTAATTAAATCCTAAATGTATTATTTATTTATTTTTCTCTGCTGAATGCATTAAATAAAATTTAAAAACATTGTCATTCTTAATAAATGAATGGTACAGGTTTAGATCTATGGTCTGTGTTACAATTCAACTATAATAGGGGCCCCTGAATGTCTGGAGGGCCCGACCAGCATCTTATGAGTTTTCTTTGCCTTGATATCTCTCAGCCTTACAATTCTATATCTCTCAGAGCTTTTCTGATCTTTAAAGCAGTATGTAGCCAAGTTGTTGGAGGTTAAACAGAAGTAGTATGGGTTATTTATTAACCCTGGTGTTTACAAATGGGGTCCAACCGACCCCCCACCCGTATCACTTGTATCATTTCAATCTGGAGAGACTCAGACGGAGAGAGGGAAGCAGTTAAAAGGGTTTAATGACAAAATAACGTGAAAATAAACACAAAGTTCTTTGGCGATCAGGCCCTGGCCGGGGACGTCGAGCTGGACTTCGATAAGCTCGATGAACATTCCTGATGCAGCGAGGGAATGTAAACCCCCCGGGGCCTGTGCTGGTGGCGGCGGTCAAAGGATGATGAGGCCTGAGAGCCGGGAGCTGAAGGTGGAGGTGGGGTGGCGGTGGGTTGATCGGGGCTGGTAAGCGGAGGAGGCTAGGAGTGAAGGTCCTTTTGAACTGGAGCCTGGACGATGATTGGCTGGAGTGAGGCTTGGACCTGCGTTGATAGGTCCGGGTTCCGGAGAGGGAGGCACTGATTGCAGGGCCAGGTGCGCCAAAAGAGTCTTCCAGCCTGAACTTCAGTCAAGACTCCATTTGTCTCAGTCCTCGCACACACAAGGGTTAAAATAACATCAAATTTACTTATTTCATAACATGCCACATAACCAGCGAACTTCTCTCTTATGGTCTGTTTAACAACTACAGTCTCAGATCAACACAGCCCTCCAGGACTGTCAGGAGCAGAAACAGCAACTTCATACCTATCAAAGAAACATAGACTATATTTGTTTTGCATTGTGCCCACATAATGACAATGATACAGTATGAGCTGATTAAATATTAGGTTCTTGATTAATATGGGTTATTGGTATGTTGTTCAATGTGCCCCTTTTTAAACTTTGAGCCCCTGCCCCTCCATAGGTCTCTGCAACGGCCCTGAGCCAAGATAAATGGTAGCAGAGCACAGGTGTAACGTTCTGAAGGACTGGTGTGGACATGTCTCCACCAACTTAGGCCTGACAGGGACAGTCCCCACCAATGTTTCGTACATCTTTTTTCCTTTATGTGCCTGAATCTATTTGAGGACAGTAACTCAGCAGCAGCAGTGCTCTGTGTTCAAAGTATAAACACTCGTTGCAACAGCATGATAATAAGGTCCAAGGGAATCACATTTTGTAGGTCAGTAAAACGTTTTAATTAAAAAAATAAATAAAGAAAGAAAGAAAGAAAGAAACTGCGACAGACTGGTGACCTGTCCAGGGTGACCCCGCCTCTTGCCTGAAACATTTGCTGGAGATAGGCACCAGCACCCCTGCCAACCCTATTGGGGACAAGAGTGTACATAAAATGGATAGATTGATATAAAGAAACTGGGGTGTAAGTTAGTTCACCTTAATATGTACCTGTGATGAGAAGTTAGGTGTGTTTCAGTTCAGTTAACACAAAATGAGGTGACCCACTATTATCAGGTGTTTAAATTACCTAATCAACCACCGCTCTTGTTCAGGTAATCACATCTTAAAGATTGTAACATAAAAAAAAAAAACGCATCTGCAGTGGACTGAATGTTTGGGTGTTTTTATGTACTTTTGTGTGGCAAATGTTTTTGTGTTTTTTATGTTCTTGGCACAATTGAATGTAATATTTACTCCGCACTCTTGAAGCTGTTGTTTGTTGGTTTGCCAAGGCAAAGGGTCACCATGTGATGTTAAAAAAAGAGAAGAATACAACTGGTTTTAGGTTGGTCTTCACCTGTTTTTCTTTTTTTTTCCCATCAACTATTTATATAATTTGTTTGTAGAAATATTCAAAGCAATCATCAAATAGGACAAAATGTTTCATAAAGCATAGGAACCAAAGGATTTTAAATTTTAAGCCAGGACTCCTACAGCAGGTATTAGGTAATATTAAATCATTTGCCAATATAAAAGAGAAATTTGCTTAGTCTTCTCTTGTATCTTGACAGAACTGACAGAAACTAAACTGTTTATAGATTTCTATCAAGAGAGAATTTTACTTATCCAAACATTGGCACTTTTCACTGTTGGGAACTGGAGTTTTGGCCTTGTGGGGGTTTGGTTAGCTGCTTTCACTCAGTCATCCACCAGATAGTCACCTGGATGGCAGTCCAGGTGTCTGGATTCCACACACCTGCAAACAATTCTGCCTTATCAGCTTTGAGTATGGCGGAGCAGGTTGCCAGCACTTCAGTGCATGAGTGTTTGTCTGTTATGGTACTCTGTGCCCCTCTGAGCTATATCTCCAAGTTTTTTCCAGTGATTTTTCAATCTGAGCTTACTTTTGCCCTCCTTGCAGGTTTCTCCTTATGGCACCTTGGAAATTACCCATTGTGTTGTCAGAGTCCTTCATCTCCCCAAACAAAAAACATATCAAGAAGAGTCTCTGGATTTCTCAGTCCTTGACTGGTGAAGATCCGCTCCTCTTCTCATGGTCTGCTCTGTTACCTGTCCGCCCTCCAACATTACATCCTCCTGAAGTCTTCAGCAACCTCTGGTTCTCCTCGGTACTCAGACCACACCTCTTCTCCCCCCACAAGCAACCCTGACTCCAGTGACATAACCTTTCACCCTTGGCTGACTACCCTTATCCCAATAAGTAAGCATCATCCACTCAACTTCTCTGTCTCGTTACAAACTGTCATCTTATTTCTCATCTTCCCTGCCCTCAGATCTCTTAAGATCAAGATCTGTTGGTTCCAGGACAAGAATCTCACATTTCACTCAATCCTTCTTCTACTTAAAATAAACTTTATTTGTCTGGGTCAAGCGAGTTGCTCCCATTATGACATTATCAGCTTTAACTTAAGCCACATTTTATAGAAATCAGATTTTTTGTGGCAGATTCCTGCTCATCCTGCATTGCACCAGTACGATTTTGTGGACACAACTCAATAGTAATGGCATAGGTGCTCATCACTAGCTGTAATGGCTAACAGGCAATGTCCAATCCAGTAACACACTATTTTGCCAAAAGTATTTGCTCACCAATACAAATTATTGGAATCAGGTGTTCCAGTCATTTCCATTGCCATAGGTGTATAAAATTAAGCACCTAGATATGCTGACTGTCTTTCCAAATATCTGTGAAAGAATGGGTCACTCTCAAGATCTCAGTGAATTCCAGCATGGAACTGTGATAGGATGCCACCTGTGCAACAAATCCAGTCATGAAATTTGCTCTATCCTTAACATTCCACTGTCAGCTGGGTTCTAAGAAAATGGAAGTGTTTGGGAACAACAGCAACTCGACCACAAAGTAGTAGGTCACGTAAACCGACAGAGCCGGGTCAGTGGATGCCAAGTGTAAAGAGGTTGGCAAAGCCAATCACTACAGACCTCCAAACTTCGTGTGGCCTTCAGATTACCTCAAGAACAGTACAGAGAGCTTCATGGAATGGGTTTCCACGGTGGAGAAGCTGCATAGAAGCCATACATCACCACGTGTCATGCAAAGCGTCAGATGCAGAGGTGTAAAAGCATGCCACCACTGCTCCTCTTGCCAGATATATATTCCCAATCTGCAATCTGATGGACGAGTCTGGGTTTGGTGGTTGCCAGGAGAATGGTACTTGTGCCAAGTGTAAAGTTTGGTGGAGGAGGGATTATAGTGTGGGGTTGTTTTTTCAGGAGCTGGGCTTAGCCCTTTGGTTCCAGTGAAAGGATCTCTGAATGCTTCAGCATACCAAAACATTTTGGACAATTCCAGGCACCCAACTTCATGGGAATAGTTCCTTCCTCTTCCAATATGACTGTGCACCAGAGCAAAAAGCAAAGTCCATAAAGACATGGATGGAGAGTCTGGCATAGGTGTAGGACCCAGGGAGGAATTGCAGAGATGACTCTGCAATTCCTCCCCCCAATATTGGAGACAGGTGCATTTGTCCCACCCAAGTATTTCACAGCATTTGCAAAATATATTTGATTTTGAAATCTTCTTGCATGCTTTTATTTTGAAGGCACAACACAGCGCTCTTTCTGACCCAATCATCCCCCTTATAATGACTCAGTGTTTGAGAGGCAGGAGGCAGCAACAGAGTCAGAAACTCCTTTTGAATGAAGTAAAACAGTCTGTCGGGATTGTTACCATGAGTATTGCTTGTTCATAACATCTTGTTGTCATTTTACATTCATATATAGGAACCAAATGTTTTTGGTTAAGTTGTTTTAGTTCTGGAATAGTCACATGTCCAATATTTTACAACTAACCTTTGTCTAAAAATTAGCTACTCTAGCCACAGTGTTTTATTTCATCACAATGAGACTGAAACAGCTGCAAAATGAGGGGCAGGGAGGAAATTAAATGAAAATGGGGAAGAAAAAGAGTAGTGATGATCCAACATGCTGCAAACATGCTGGACTTCCTTTCTTGGGGGTATCTAACCTCTGTTGTCTTCTGGGATTGAGGCTGCAGAAGGTCCCTTCAAACTCAGATGGTCCTCGTCCTTTGTTGTTAAAGAAGATACTGAAACATTTGTATGGTCCAGGGTCCATACAAAGCATGCTGAAGCATCAGATTGGGTGTCTTTGCATGGTGACCCGTGGGATAACCTGATCTTGCAGATGATTTCTGCAGGGTCGTTTTCTCTGTGCTTGATGGATACTGGGTTCCAGCATTGAATGCCACACAAACGCAACGCGTTTCAGATCTGATCTATACAAGGCCCAACTGTCGCACCCAATGCGACACACACAAACTTATATTATGCCTACATAACTTGTTTTCTCTCTCTCTCTTTTTTTTTTTTTTTTTTTTGCAAGTTTCAACAAATTATACTAAATAATGAAGACAGGAAATCAAAGTCTACCCATGTGAGAAGGAGGACACTGATTCCAAGGCTCAGGTGCTTTATCTGATATTTCCAGAGGAGGATATGAAGTGATGTTTGCTTCATTTCTATTCTTTATGACAAATGTTTTAACTAGATTTAACTGCTTAACACTCCCAGTCTAGCGTAATGCTGAGGAAGAGCATGGAAGATGTCATAACAATAACTATCATATTTTTTTTTACTCTGAGGAAAATCTCTCAGTTTGTACTGCTGTACAGCTGCAGGGGCTCCTGCAAGCATTAATAAGCAAGGGATGCACTGGTGGTAATATGATTCTGTAGCAAACTGCTAAGAACTGGGTATGCCCTTTGGGTGGTGCCATTCCTTGACATCTTGAAGCCTTCACCACAAAGAACAACTAATATGAAAAGCTCATATTGGTTCATATTAGTTGAACCAATATGAGTTCAACTAACTCATATTAATTCCCCTGTAAGATGATTTCTACAGGGAACTGTCTTCTTCCATTTGTGAATGGAAGAAGAGAAAAGTCAGTGATGCCAGTAGTCAGCATCAAGGTGTTCTGTTCTATGAGGTCTCTGTGTACTACATGTACTTTTTAAAGCAGTGACCTACAAGAAGCCAGGGTTTCTTTCACTGTGTGTAGTCACATGCAAGAAACCCGGGGGCCCGGCTATAAAGGCTGCGTTTTAGTCATGCTTTTGAACGTTATCAATACTGTTAAGTGCTTGCCAACCAAGACAGTAGTACGGCAATCACAGTTAATGTGTACGTTGGAGCCGAGCCCTTATAAAGAGTATGTATAAATACATACCATGATGATGAGTTATAAATATTCACAGGTGCACGACCAGGCGCTGCGAAAGCCAAGTTCAACACATCAACTATAAACCTATTTTAAGCTGCTCCTCATGCAGGTGAATGTATGCTAATGTTTCAAAATTGTAAGATGATTTTTACAGGGAAATCTTTTCTTTTTATTGATTTCAAATACAAACAGAAGGAATCTTTTAGAAAAAGAAACAGTTAAAGGTGAAACATAAAGCACTTAGTGATACTTATTATGTTATGTTCTTTATATTTAACTAAAAAGTAGTATGGTGAAATACATCAAAACATGCCAAGAAGAAAACCTTGAAGTAACTAACACTGCTTCTCCCATAGAAACAAGCATTTCTTCTCATTCAGAAAAACAACATTGGGAGAAAAAGCAAAAATGTTAATTGCTTTGTATGCTGTGGAGATCCTCCATAGTAATGTACACCACCTGAAAAATGAAAAACAAAACATAAGCATTTTGTAACTTACAGTTGTTCAGACCAATAAAATACTCAGCTTGGTAGAGTTTAAATCCAGAGGGCTGTTCCACAAAAATAGGATTACAAAATCCAGGATAACAGGATAATCCAGTTTTGACATTGCACCTTCGGTTCATCCTGGCTTTATCCCGAAGCTTGTCGAGCAAGGTTTAAGTAATTTAGGTGAATGCGCATCAAAAAATTTCTTCAGGAGGCCAATGAGATTGATCACAGGTTCACTGATGCTTCGCTAGATAAATTTCGTACTCCATACCTCAGAACATCTTTCGATTGAGGATGATGAGGAATTGAAGCACATCATACAAAAATAAAAAAACACCTGGTACGATATTAATCAGTAGCAGATTGATTGAGTGCGTAATTAGTAAAAGGTCTTTCAACAAACTAGAACAGCGGTCTTCAGAAATACAATCGAACAGTAACAGAGTCTGTATGTGTTACGATCCGTGTTTCTGTGTGTTTATTTTTGAGTAGTTTCCATGTTTATTTGTTATCCTGTTTTCCTGTGAGTCTCTGTCTCTGCCCGTTGATTGTTCCCAGGTGTTTCTCGTTCCCTTGATTACCCCATGTGTATTTAAGTTCACCTGTTGTCTTTGTCTCTGGTCGGGTCCTTGTCTTTGTTTGTCTTACGAATCTCGATTGTCTCATGTCAGTAGTTGTGTGAGCTCTCCGGTGGAACTGTGAAGTCCCGGTTAGCTTAGCTTAGCTCCTAGTTCAGTCTTGTATCAGTAGCTACCGGTATTTGGCTGTGTGCCTGTCTCTCTGCCGTGCTGCCTGTTGGACTGTTTTGAGCCTTCATTAAACTCGTCATCATCACCATAACCTGGGTCCTGCGTCATCTCCTCACCAACATCCACCCTACCTCATGACAGTATGGGTCATTTTAAAATTAATAATGGTATTTTTTAACATTATAATGTTAAACTAATAGCACTATTTGACTGAATACCACTGTGATGAACTGGTAACCTGTGCAAGGTGTACCCCGCCTCTTGCCTGTTAATTGCTGGAGATAAGCACCAGCACCCCTGGCAACCCCACTAGGGATGAGTGTATGATGATGGACGGATGGAATACCAAAATGAGCTAGTGGTACTTTCATGTAAGGTGATTAAAAAAGACCAAAACAGATGGATAAGAAAAAAGAATCACAGGCAAAACTCATTGGTTTCTGATCTGTCAGTGCTTTACTAAGCCTGGCTGTTAGACTGGTCTGCAGCCGGCTAGCTTCACAGAATAAATCGCCATGGTAACTTATGTGTTACCTCTTCTGTAAAACTAAATTGAGGATTAATTAAGCTTGGATATCCAGAAAATCCCAGCTTAATCTGCTGTCCTGGTTTTGTGAAATAGCCCGCTGGTGACTACTTTTAGTGCTCGAAAATCTGAATGCCTCATTGTGAATTAAGTTTTGTAAAACAAAATGGCTGTGAATTTCTGCTTTGTACATGTGTAGATGGAAAAGTGGATATAGAAAGGCCATGGTGTGTCAACGTTGTGCTTGTAAATTTGAATGGGTAGTTCTGAGTAATGTTGCCTGAGGGCAACAGAGAGAAGAAACCATAGAGACCCCTGGTCAGGCAGTCACTGCAAATGTAACCCACAAGGACGGTCACTTGTATACCCTTGATAGTAGATAGTAGGTAAGAAGGGTTTTAAAAGTGTTTGTCAAATATTCATTCAATGTATCATTTAGTCTTTTTGATATGTCTGTCAATTGTTCATTCAAATTTACACTGTTAGTGAGCAGTCGGGTCACAATCTCAGTTTATTCAGTCCTTTGGGCTGGGACTCGCCATCCAGAAGGCGAGTCTGCTGTCTGCAGTATTACAGGTCAACAAAATAACCTGACATCCTCATGCTATATGGGGATTTCTGTGTTCCAGCCACTCACAACGGAAGCTTTCAATTTCCAAGTTTCTTCATCTAATTTTAGAAGATCTTCTAGGCTAATTGCAGAAGCAACCAGTAGCACTGAGCTCTCAAGCATCAGCAAATTCTCAGCAGCACAATGAAAGGGGCGAGATAAACAAAGTTATTGGCTGATGTGAATTCAGACTGCTTGGTTGTTCAAGCTATCATTAAAAACAAACAGTAAAGGTGTATTGCACAGTTTTTAAATATTTTTTAACACTTTTTACATATATTTATGAATATATTTATTAACTTATTTTTTAACTTTATTACTTTAAAAAGTAATAAAGTTAAATCATTGTAAATTAAGGCATGAAATCTACATAATTATACTTTTTAATCTCATTGTAGAATAAGATATGAAATTAATATGTATTCATTCTTGCTTGTGTCTTTAACACTGGGTTGCATAAGCGTGTCAAGGATCAGTCCCTGGTCCTTTATACATGTTGAGTCTGTGGTGCAGGGGTAGAGCACAACCCACATCAGGAGGCCTTAGTAATCAATACGGCTGTCACAGGTTCGATTCCCAGACTGATGACCTTTACCACATGTCTTCCCCCTCTTTTATTACCCATTTTCCTGTCAAACCACTCTCAAATAAAGGCCACCAGAGCCAAAACAAAAAATTGTTCTCCAGTGGTCCATGGTCCTCCAAACATCAGTTATCTCAAGTCTGAGTATTTGTTCATCTGGTTGAGGAGAGAATTTCCTCAGAGTGTTGTTGAGGGCCTCAAACCATCTAAGTCATTATTGAAGCAGCAATATATAACTTTTATAAATATATATATATTTTTTACATATTTGTTGAAACTGTCACTATGTCGTGACAGTAAGGTATGAGACAGATAATCTTTGAAAAACTTGAGGTCCTCTGCTTTCTCCCAGTGCTAACTAGAAACAACCAGTCAGATCCTAGAGGCGGGTCTTAGCCCTGTCAATCACAATATTGTGAGCAATGCTGGATTTTCTGATCATAGGTATGTTTTGCTATACGAATGGCCACAAGGTTTCGGTTGGCTCTTGTTGGCTTGAGCACCTCTGCACTTAATTGCAGCATTTTGTGCCTTTAGCACGTCTTGTAGCTAGATATTTGCCTTTACCATCTCATGCTAAAGGCATCAAATGCTACGATGCTAAGAAATCCAGGTGTCTGATTTGTCCCTGGGGTGTGGTGATGGGCATTCTAGGCTGTACAAGTGGTACATGTCTTCATGACCTCAGATAAGCAAAAACATCTAAAATAATTATAACTGGCAAAATGTTTATGTTGATGATGTTAATGAGTCAATATGTTTTTGGAAATATTTGAAAGAATTTATAATTATTAATGTCCCCTTAAAGAACATAAACAAACATCCAAAAATAGATTGACTCCCTGGATAACAAAGAGTTTGGAGAGAGCATGTAAAAAGAAAAACAAGTTATATAAGTTTTTCATTAAGTAACTCAGGAAAAAGGAGACAAATATAAAAAATATAAAAATAAGTTAACAACATTGCTGTGGAAGCAAAAACAGAATTATTATGATAGACTACTGCAAAAATATTGTAATGATATTAAGGGTTCTTGGAATACAACTAATAGTATTGTTAAAAATAACAAAGATAGAGACTTTCCAATATGTATTAAACATAACATTCAGGGAAAAAACAGAGGATATTGTTGAAGTCTTTAATAAGTGTTAATATTGGTCCTAATTTAGTCAATGAATTGCCAAAGGCTAGAGATGGAAAATATAATTATAAATTTGATAATACTGGAAATATTAATACAATAGTGAGTGAAAGTTATGTAATAGATGTAGTTAAAACATTTAAAAATAAGAAATCCAAAGATTGTAATGTTATTGACATGGCTATCATGAAAGAGGTCATTTCTAGTATTATTAAGCCTCTCACTTATATTTGTAACACATCATTTTTAACTGGACCTTTTCCTGACAAAATGAAGAGTAGCAGATTACAATATGTACAAATTAACAACACAAAGTCACAGACTGAAATAGTTAAATGTGGTCTTCCTCAAGGCTCAGTCCTAGGACCTAAATTATACTGCTCAAAAAAATAAAGGGAACATTTCACTTTAATTTTGTGTGTGGCTCCAAATCCAGGCCTCCATTGGTTAATACATTTAATTTCCATTGATGATTTTTGTGTGATTTTGTTGTCAGCACATTCAACTTTGTACAGAACAAAGTATTCAATGAGAATATTTCATTCATTCAGATCTAGGATGTGTTATTTGAGTGTTCCCTTTATTTTTTTGAGCAGTGTATTTATACTTTACTTAAACAATAGTTTTGCAGTATCCAATATTTTGAAGTTTATAATGTTTGCGGATGACACAAATTTATTTTTTTCTGGAAAAAATATGGGTGAAATAATAAAAACAGTAGAAAAAGAGTTAACTGAGTTGAAAACATGGTTTGATTACAATAAGTTGTCATTAAATGAAGGAAAAACTAAATTCAAGGTATTCTCTGGTAATCAGATCTATAATAATGTAAAGTTTTGCATCAATGGAGTTGAAATTGAAAGAGTATATGATACAAATTTTTTAGGAATTATTATAGACAATAAACTCAGTTGGAAGCCTCACATAGAATATTAGAAATAAAGTTGCAAAAACTATTTGAATATTGTTTAAAATAAAAGATTTAGTAAATGTTAAAGACTTGCATATTATATATTCCTCTTTGGTTTTGCCTTATTTGTCTTATTGTTCAGAAATCTGGGGAAATGCAAGTAAAACAAACTGATATATTAGTTAAGTTGCTTATTAATAAGGTGGGATACCGTGAACCAACTGATAAACTCTTCATTCAATGTAATGCATTAAAATTTAAAGATATAATTTATATAATAATACTGGAAATAATGTATGAAGCATTGAACAAAAGTCTTCCTTCTGGTGTTCAGAAATTATTTAAATTGAGAGAGAATAAATATCATGTGAGGTTTGTTTATATTTGAATGTGCAAAAGAGAAGAGCCAGGTAAAATCTAGATGCATTTCAGTTATTGGTGTGAAACTGTGGAATGAATTGAATGATGATTTTAAGTTATGTCCTTTCTTGGTGAGCTTTAAAAGAGCTCTAAAATGTTGGGTGTGCTGTGGTGGTGCAGGGGTTAAGCACAACCCACATATGGAGGCCTTAGTCCTCGACTCAGCTGTCGCAGGTTTGATTCCTGGCCTTGGTGACCTTTGCTGCATGTCTTCCCTCTTCTCTCATTACTCACTTTCCTGTCAATTAACTATCAAATAAAGGCCAAAAGAAAAAGCTCTAAAATGTAAAATGATAACATCTTACACTGTAAAGTAGATTTACATATGTATTGTGAAGATATCTTGGTAGGTTGTTGTATAAAATAGGGTAGGCAAGAATAAACTTGGCTTCAGCCTATTCTGTTTTTTGGTAAATTATGGGTGTATTTATTGTTGTTTTTTTTTTGTTTCCTGTGTTTAATGTGGACAATTTACCAAACCTGACTGACTGATTGATTGATAAAACTCACGTGATTGTGCTTAGGGTTGGGGTAGTCACAGATGTCTTTTGGAAAAACAGAGCGCATTAAAAATTTCACTTCTTCGGGGTAAACATAGGTGGGCTGGAAGTGGTTCTCCTCGTTAACACCAACCCCATGAAAGATCTGAAGCAGAAAAAGATGATGGAAAGCACAAAAGCAAAATTATATTATTAAATATGAATTTATATATAAAATTATATAAAATTTAAGTAAATATTATACTATTTATTGGGGATTAAACATTTGTATTTCTATTTATACGTTATGTTTACTGCTTAGTTTATGGTTTGATAGGAAATGATTGCATTTAACATCTTACTCTTTCTTCAACCTTTATTTAAACAGAATAAAACTTCTTGACATCAAAGATCTCTTTTACATGAGTGTCCTGACAAATTAATGAAACACCCTCACGAGTTCTTGTGGAACAATATAGTGACCTGCAGTACAATCACCACTAATGGGGAGTGGTAGGAGGCCCTCAAATCCTCATTTTACCAAACCTATGTGGACATTTGACTGCCATAAGTCGAGAGCGCACATTTTGAGTCTGAAAGCAGGGCTTCACGTATTTGTTCTCAAAACTTGTGAGTGATTCTATAATTGGAGATACATTTGGCACTTCAAGAAATGACAAAAAAAAAATTCTTAAAAAGTTTCTTAGGTAGTCTATTGAAAAGGCATTAAACTTTTAAAAAATCTGTAATTGCCAAACATTAGCTACATATTTTATCATTTTTTCTCAGAAAAAACGTATGTTTTGCGCTATGTTATGTCAACTCTGTTACGGACAATATAGACAGTGAGTGAAAAAAACAAATTCTAGCAGACTAAAATATTTTTATTCCATTACACCACGTGTCATACTACCCCAATACTTTAAATTGAGATGTTTTACTTAAAAATACATTTTAAAAAATCAAAACATACTCAACTTTTCAGAGTTATTTGCATAGGGTCAAACGTTTTTCATTAAAACTCATTGAAAACCATCATTCTTTTAGAAATAAAAGTAATACTAAATCACAGCAGAAGTCAACCAACAATGTATATGGTGCTCTGGACAAGTTTTCTTTTTTTTTATTTTGTGAAAGTATGTCATAAACCTGTCAACTCTGTTACCTAACAGAGTTGGTGTTAGTAACAGAATTGACAGGATCAGAATAATTTAGAACTGAAAACTCTGTTACCCTGTTTGGTAACAGAATTGACAATTTAAAATTTTTTATTAAAAAGTCCACTTGAGTGTAGAAATTCTGAAAAAACATGACACCACTGAGATAATGGTTTAAAAACCATTAAATAAACTTGTCTCTGATCAAAAATCTGTGGTATTTTTCTCATGATACTTTGGTAACAAGATTAACATTGAAAACAATAACCTCTGGTGATTGTGATTTTTAAACTAAAATATTTCCCAGAGAATGGCACATAGACCTCTGTGTGTTTGGGGTCTTTTCAGTAAAAGTAAGTGACCTACCTTTATGCAGTTTATATAGCTGTAGAAGGAAATTTCACAGATTTACGGGGACAAAACCACATGGTAACAGAGTTGACAAAAAATTCTCGGACACATATTTTTTCAAAAATAAGGGTATTTTGAGTTAATTTAATGTGATGTTGTTATTAAATTGACCATTTAGGCAGTTTAAAAAAAGATAGAAAAAACAAATTCACCAAAGAAAAATAATAAAACATAGGTTTTTGCATCATTTTTCAGGTTAAAAAAGACAGTACCCAACTCGGACGACAAGAAGTCTTGGTTTTTCAGCTATATAAAACAATTTTAAATGTATTTACTTAAATGTTTTTACTTGTTAAATATTATGATCCATTAAAATGAGTAATAAATTACAAAACATTTAAAAAATTGAAATATTTTAATATACCAGTCCAAAAATAATGACTCTGGACATCAAATGTATCTGCAATTATAGAATCACTCTTGTAGTGCTTGTACTCAAAACTTCTGCTCTCTTTCAAATATTCACTGTTTTCTCTCGTACCTTCATCCTTGTGCTCAAAACTTCTCTCTGCTCGCTTGCAAATTCTTTTCTGCTCTCTCTAAACAAAAAAATACCATTGTGTGGCAACCGTCTCAGCCAGTAGAATGAAAGTGTTATAGGGGTTGCGTTTGTTTCCTTCTAGTGGGCGTGCCTGTGGGGCTATTGATTGTAGTGGGACCCATATGGCAGCACCTGCTTTTCTGCGCCACCCACTGGATGCAGGGAGAAACAATGTCAACTTTCCATGGCGCTGAAACAGTCTCATAATTCACAAACGCACAGATCAAGATGCACAAATGCACAGGACGAGATTCACACTTGTATTTTTGATGCAAACACAAATATTTCTTGACTTACAAGCTGCTTCTGGCCTAAGGATTGGTGAATTTTGAGACTTGACTGATTGATGTGCCGTGTGACCTAATGAAGGTGGGTCTCAGCTGCTGCTTCAAGTTGAAGCTCCCCAGTCACTACCAGACCTGCAGGACTTTCACCAGGACTTGGTGATGGCTCTGACCTCCAGAAGTTCTGGTTTGGACTTGTGTAGGGTTACATGTCATCGTCTTCTAGTCAGTCTCTATTCTAGAATAAAATCACTTAAAATTCATTACTTCTGAAGCTCATTGATGCTCAGGCATTACCTACATCTGCTGAGATTTTTTTCTTTTTTGTGGAGAATGACTTCCTGAATGACTCTAATAGTTGAATCACTTCCTCAGTGCAGTCAGGTTCTCCAGAGTTCTACTAAAGTCCTCATTATTTGACTCAGGTGTGTTGAAGCAGAGCTACATCTCAGAGTTGTATCTCTGCAACCGGCCCTCCAGGCCTGGATTTGAGGACCACTTACCTAGCTGCTAGTTATGGACAATTCTGACCATTGTCTTCAAGAAACTGTCTTGAGAAAACAGAGTATCTTCAGTCAGAGGCTTCTTCAGATTCGCTGTAATACAGACTGCAACAAGAGATCTTTCAACAGCCATCACCATCTTCAATAACTATTTGAAGAATCTGAATTAATGAACTAAAACAATTTGTGATTAATAAAGTATATCTGAATTCTAAAGTATTACCATAGTCTTTCTCTTTTAATTTACCCAGAGCTTTTCATTATGTTTATTTTATTTTCTGTCACTACAAATCACTAGATTTGATCATTGTTATGAATTGTGAAAACTGTTAAGTGGATACTTACATCAGCCATCAAAATACCACCTATTACTTCTGTTACATTTGTAAAAATATGATCAATTACTGTAGTTGAATTAAGATAAGATAAGATATTCCTTTATTAATCCCGCAGTGGGGAAATTTACATTGTTACAGCAGTATAAAAAGCAAAACCAATATGAAAAACTATATATACACAGTAAAGTCAAGTGAATATAGAAATACTAAAAAACAGTATTATTCGAAATATAAATAAATAAACAATTTCCAGGTTTATTGCCTGTAGTAGAGAGTGGTGAACTACTTAGAGCAGTGGGTATTGTACAGTCTGACGGCGGCTGGAAGGAAAGACCTGCGGTATCTTTCCTTCACGAACTTAAGGTGCCGCAGCCGGGCGCTGAAGGAGCTGCTCAGTGCTGTCAGAGAGAGGTGCATGGGGTGGGAAGGGTATGCCAGCATGCGCTGGAGCTTAGTCTTCATTCTCCTCTCTGCCACCACCTCCACTGGGTCAACAGGACACCCCAGGACAGAGCTGGATTTCCTGAGGATCTTGTTCAGTCTCTTCCTGTCAGCAGTGGAGATACTGCTGCCCCAACAGACCACTCCGTAGAAGATGGCTGATGCCACCACAGCATCAAAAAAGGTCCTGAGAAGAGCCCCCCGCACGCCAAAGGACCTGAGTCTCCTCAGGAGATGCAGTCTGCTCAGTCCTTTCTTGTAGAGGGCAGCTGTGTGGTCAGTCCAGTCCAGCTTGTTGTTAAGGTGAACACCCAGGTACTTGTAGGACCTCACGATTTCAATGTCCATTCCCTGAATATTCACTGGCACAGCAGGAAAGTGTTTGGACCTGCGGAAGTCCACCACCAGTTCTTTTGTTTTTCCTGTGTTGATCTGCAGACAGTTCCTCTGGCACCGTTGTGATTCTTGTAGGTTTTGATATCAATGGGTAAAAATTTAAACTGTACATTAAGTTTATAAATGTACTAATATTATCTTAATCTGTTTTATTTCTCATGTTGATTTTAAAGTCTCCACACAAAAAACTGTTTTCTTAGAAGTCTTTTCCAATAGCTCCATCATTTTATCAGTAAATACTTCCATATTTGAATCTGAACTTATTATTGTATTTGGAATGCTTATTTAATATTTCAATTGTAATTATTTCCATAATATGATCTACAGTTATTGACATTTTATTATTTATTTTGCATGTTATTTACCACCTCGTTTCTTGCTTCTGTTCATAAGAGTTCATACCCCACAATACTGACATTAGTTATATTTTCATCATTTAGCCATGTCTCTGAAAGTGACATGGCTGTTATACTAAAGGTTCTATTTATCTGTTTTAAATAACATGTTATTTTAGATAAATAAAGATGTATAAATGCATTTATAACTCTACTATTAAAATGAATAATAGAGAAACCTTAATTTGTCATATTAATATAAATTAAATTACTCTTCATTATAATGTTCAAAGCCTTTGATTACAGGAAAAAAATCTGAATCAATCTGATCATCATATAGTTTATACTCTGAGACTTCATATGTATTCATATTTTAGTATTCATTTGTCCGTATATTTTCAAGTCATTTCAGTCTTTTCTGTTAATTTGTTCGTTGCCTGAAATCATCTAAATTAGCGGTTCTCAACATGGGCGGTACCGCCCCCCGGGGGGCGTTCAGAGGGCGGCAGGGGGCGCTGGGATTCCTTTGGGGGCGTTTGGTCGAAGGTAAACTTTACACCTTAAATGCACAACAACACCAGTTTAGACTTTGAGCAACTTGTTAAAACTGTATTGTGTAACATTAAATCATGCCTGGCTGCAACGGTATCGATGGCAGCTCTTCTTCTTCTCCTCCTCTTCAGTGTTTGTAGCTTCTTGGCGCAGCTCCTCTCCTGCCACTAGTAGCTTCACCGCATCAGTTCAGCGTTACACCGGCTGATGACGTTGCTGTGATTCACTTTGTCTGGTATTTTTGTACTTATGTTTCGGCAGTTCTGTGATCATGTCAAAGCAGCAACTTATATTAAAAAGTGTTTTATTTCCGTTTGAAAGCTGCCCACTTCCATGGAAGGACAACAGAAAATTTATCTTATAAACATGTAATTATTAAAACCCTCACTTTGTATCCCTCTGAAAAATGAACCCGTTTAAATAAAGAAATCCCTCCATGGTGACACCACGATAGAGAGCGTTCATTTTATAGCATTAACATCGGAGCTGTAAGGTCTGGTATGAAACGGGGTGATAGAACAACACAGCACTTTTAAATTTCAATAATCAGACTGCAGAAATTGTTTCCGTTGTTTTAAAAGGTTTATGTCAGTCTGCCTTTTTCCCAGAGATACGCTTCCCGACCGGCCTGCACATTAGGGGGTTAAAAAAAGAAAAAAGAAAAAAAAAAGAAAAAACGACGCGCACATTGCGCAAAACTCTGAAACAGGAGAAGCGGGACATAAAACCGAGCGACGAACTAGATGTGAATTATGGCATAAAAACAGAGAATCCGACGCTGAACAGTGAAAAATCAACACATGATGTGAAACATGATGATTAGGCGGAGCAGCAGGTGATGAGTGAAGATTAATGATGGTCAATAAATGATAAAATAAATCTAGCAACAGGAAAGAAACTAACGTGGACATAGCAATAAACCAAGAGAGGATGATACTAATGAAAGGAAACTAAATGGAAATGAATGAAGAACAAAATACAAGACACAATTGGTTTCTAATAGCTTAAATGTCCCACTGACAAGGAATAAAATGTTTAAATGGAATAAAAATGGGTGTGCCTCATCTTCACAGTCTAGTAGAACAATTTCACACGAATTTAGTGTAAATGGGTCACATGACCCAGAAGCTATAGAAAAAAAATACATTTTGACACAAAAAAAGACAAAAATATCAAAAATGTTAAAATGGAATAAAAATGAGTGTGCCTCATCCATATGGACGACTAGAAAAACTTCACACTGATTTTGAGTTAATAGATCACATGACCTGGAAGTTATTGAAGAAAAAACTACTTTTTAATGTTAAAATTCTTCAAAATATTGAATATGTGTTGCACACTTAATAATTAGTCAGTGTGGTTTTGCGCATATTCTTTTATTTTGATGAACTCTGTTGAGACATGAGAGCGACAGTGAGCGCCTTCGCTGACCAGCCGTTACTGCGCTTAATTGCCGTTGGCTTGCTGAGTCAGGAGCGTCACTGTGCTCTATGTGCCCACTGGTGGCGAACCGTTGTAACTGCAGTACAGCACATCTCAGCAAGAGAAGTGCAGCACGAGAAAAATAGAAGCAAGTAAACAAAAAAAGAAATTATTTTGGTAATTATTTCTGATGTTCATTCTGTCACATATGACTTTAAAAAATTTATAGTGTGTCTGTAAATAGGCAAGACATCTATTTGGATTTGTTTCTTAGGAGTGTTTGGTTTGGAAATTTGTAGACGGTCCCTAAGTGAACCTCCAAGTGCTTGAGGTGGGAGCTAGAGAACGGCTGACTGAAATAAGCGTTCATAAATCAGATCAACCTTGAGGTAAATGTTGCTTACTCCTCGGAGTGCCAATATCTGATATCCAACTTGAAAAACAGCTCAAGCCTGCACAAACAGAGCACTAACGAAGTAGTCCACTTTGGTTTGTTTTGGAACAAGATGGGGGGATGACCTAAGAAAATGTTTAATATCTCAGAAACCAGAACAGCACAAACGAAAAGTTTAACAGCACAGACCTGCACTAATGGAGCACTAACCACTCAAGGCTATTTGCTGAAATTTTTCACGTGGGTAGGGTGTCAGCTTCACTCAGCTGAAGAGTGAACAGAGGGAAGTCGAAAATAAATTTCATGTCTTCTCAGTCTCAACAAATGGGTGGCAGAGCGCATCGTGGCGGTACATAGCTGGTAGATGTCTCTGTGTGTGACGAAGGAAGGTGTCAAATCTCATCACTAACATTGACACAAAAGCTATAAATGGCTGGGTGAGGTAAGAGTTCATGTGTTAAATTGACTGAAGATGAATACATAAACTAAAACTGAAGAATAGACATTTTTATAAGCATATTTGTGAGCCTTGCTCTTTACTATTAAGTTGAATATAATTACTAACTACTAAATTGACTGAAGATGAATACTAAAATATGATTTTAGAAAAATTCAAACCACCACATATGGTTTATGGTTCTGCATTGGATAAATGACTTTGACAGACTCAGACAGCAAATACAACTTCTAAATTAACAATAATTAAATAATTGTAGTTTCAAGATAAAACTTTATATTCAATACAGTAAGGGGATTTTACTTAAGATTTCCTAAAAAAAAAAATAAAAAATAAAGAAAAAAAGAAAACACTTGAATATTTGAAATCCTGGGAATCTCACTTTGTTAATAAATGATTAAATTCAGCTTTCATAATGAAACTTTGAAACTAAATTTTAATGGCGATTTAAAAAAACAGGGTTTATGTACTGTAAGCACGCAACAAATACATTTTAAATCAAGAAGGGTTATTTTAAGTCCGTCTACAATTAATTTGAAAACTCAAAAAGTTGGGAAATAATGCTAAATTGTACAACTGTGGCTAGGACTGTCGCGATAAACGATAAATCAATTAATCGCACGATAAATTCAACCAATCGACCTCATTTTAATTATCAGCTTTATCGTCTCTTCCTGCCTTTTTTCTTTCTGTTGATGACACTGAATGAAAAAATGCTCAGCTCTGGTGCTCTCCACTGACCCTCCCTTCCTCATTTCCTTAGTGTAATGTCCAGCTCACACTACACAAGTTGTCGGCCCATTTTCTAAACCTGAGAGACACATTAGCTGACAGAAATCCTGGGTATAACGGTTCGATCGGGTTCGTCGTGCCGTGTAGTGTCCAGCCAGATGGGCAGAAAATAATTTTAAAATCAGGCATTAATCAATGCTTTACTAGAATCTACCTGTGATGCATGTGGCTAGAGTCAGCGTAAAGTCCTGACTGAATGAAAATCATTATAACCTATTTATGTCACGTTAACGAAGAACAGCTGAAAACTTACTGGGTTTATCAACTGCGGTAGCAATTTGGCTCCAACTCCTCTCCTTGTCATTTCTATATTCTTTGCACGAAATGTTGAATAAACATTAATGTTGTTTCCACATATCATCTCCAATGTCCGCTGGATTTTGGGTTGCGCCATGTCAGCTGTTTGAGATTCCCCTCCATAATTTCCCCTCAGAAAGCAGGAGGAGAATCCGAGCTTTCTGATTGGCTACCTGTCATATTCAGCTTTAAGCTCCCAGTCGGGGAAAACCCCTGATTTAGATCGGAGCGGCCACGACGATCTACCGTAACACACCACACACTACAGGATGATCGATTACGAAATCACCAGCGACAATCTTAGATCGGCCAACAATCTAAGATTGTCATAAGGGGAAAATAGGGGCAAAAAATCGTGTAGTGTGAACTACTGCATTAGGTAGTCGGATGTGCCCGTCTTCTCTATTTAAATCTAGTGATTACTGAAGGCCAATATAGTAGACAGACTTCATAATCTGCACTCTTTTGGTTGATTGCAGTATTTATTTCCACTTTGGCTTTATGTTGTTTAGTTTTTATTCATGTAAGTTTTTTGTTAATGGAGACTGAGAATTCATTAACACTGGAACTGATTTAGTTTATCAGTTCCAGTGTTATGTGTTCTTTTGAAAATAAAGTGCATCTATACATGGCAGGAAATCGCATGCATTATTAGTCATTTCCATTAAAACAGTGTTAAAAGGCCTTCAAACAATTTTATCGCAATAATTTTTTAGACAATTAATCGTCCAGCTATCACAACTTGAGATTGACGAGGTACAACACAAAGGGGAGGAGCCAGGATGCCAGGTCAGAAGGGAGTTAACTGCAACTACCCGCCCAGAGACTGGGTATGTAGCCCCAGTAATGAACAAACCATCTGAGCTGAACGAGGCAGCAACTGACCTGAGAGAGAGAATCATGGCCCGAATGAACACCAGACAACCCCAATGCCAATTACAACGGCTGAGTGAAGTACCATCAGAAAGTCTCATTGAAGATGTGAATGTAGCATTGAGAACGATCCCTACCAACACCATAACTGAAACCAATGAACTGATATACAACTCAGCATCAGTGATCCTTGAGATGCTTGGCTATAAGAGCAACCATGAGACCCAATATCCACCATGGAAAAGACGGTTAGAGGCTAAGATCAAGATAACAAGGAGGGAAGTGAGCCAACTGTCAGAGCTCCAAAGGGGTGCAATGAAAAGATCAGTACCTAAGAAGTACAGCCAGATGCCCGTGCCTGAAGCACTCGAAACTGCCAAACAAAGGCTCCAAGCCTTGGCCAGCCGCCTAAAGAGATACACAAGAGAGAATGAAGCCGGGAGGATTAACCGGCTCTTCTCCACCCAACCAGCTAAAGTGTACTCTCCTTTAGCTAGTTCCATCTTGGGGCCACTTCTCTTTAATATTTACATGATTCCACTACTTCAAATTATACAACAAAATAATATAGATTATCATAATTATGCAGATGACACACAGTTATATATTAGTCTATCGCCAGGGGACTACAGTCAGGTACATATACTTACTAAATGCATCGAGCAGATTAATGTCTGGATGTGCCAAAATTTCCTCCAATTAAATATAAACAAAACTGAAGTGCTAGTGTTTGGACCAAAAGAGCATAGATTACAAATGATCACCCACCTTCAATCGATTGGCTTAAAATGTTCTGATAAAGCCAAAAATTTGGGAGTGATGATGGATCCAGATTTAAACTTTGACAGCCACATCAAATCTATCATAAAAACTGCATATTATCATTTAAAAAATATTTCCAAAATTAGACGACTGATGTCCCTACAAGATTCTGAAAAACTAATTCATGCCTTTGTCTTTAGCAGGCTCGATTACTGTAATGCCATTTTTACTGGATTATCAAAAAAAGCAATAAAACAGCTGCAGCTTCTTCAGAATGCAGCTGCAAGAGTCCTGACTAAAACAAAAGGAGATCAACATATCAGTCCAGTTCTGAGATCGTTGCACTGGCTCCCAGTTGCTAAAAGAATAGAATTTAAAATCTCTTTATTGGTGTATAAAACTACACAACAAAACCCCAGATTATATTACGGATCTTCTTCAGCCCTACATACCTCCCAGACCTTTAAGATCAACTGAGTCAAACCTATTAGTCATTCCGAGAGTCAGAACAAAATACGGGGAAGCAGCTTTTAGTTTTTATGCTCCAGCCCTCTGGAATAAGCTTCCGGCTCACTGCAAGTCTGCCCCAACTTTGAGTTTATTTAAAACAAGGTTAAAAACATTTCTATTTGAAGTTGCCTATTCTTGAATTTTTTTTAAATTTTTTTTTAATTTTTTAAATTTTATTTTGTTACTTGTCTGATTGGTATTGTTTCTCTGTAAAAGCACTTTGAATTGTCTTTGACTGAAAGGTGCTATATAAATAAAATTGCCTTGCCTTGCCTTGCCTTGCCTTACTCTCAATGGCAGGGTAATAACAACAGAGCAGACCCACCAAGGCTGGAGACTGAACAGTACTGGAAGGGAGGCGTCCCACAACAGCAATGCACAGTGGCTAACCTCTCTACGAGAGGATCCAGAAGGATCCCTCAAAGGGTTCAGTCCCATCCAACTATCGGCCGATAACCTGTCTCTCTACAACATGGAAGCTCATGTCAGGCATCATAGCAGCTAAGATAAGCGGACACATGGATAAATACATGAGCACGGCACAGAAGGGCATCGGCATAAATAGCAGAGGAGCCAAACACCAACTCCTTGTAGACCACACAGTCGCCCGAGACTGCAAAACCCGACACACCAACCTGTGCACCGCTTGGATTGATTACAAGAAAGCCTATGACTCAATGCCACACACTTGGATCATTGAATGCTTAGAGATGTACAACATCAACAGGACTCTAAGAGCCTTCATTGCAAACTCGATGGGGCTGTGGAAAACCACCCTTGAAGCTAACTGCAAACCACTTGCACAAGTGTCCATCAAATGTGGCATATACCAAGGAGATGCTCTGTCCCCACAGCTGTTCTGCATAGGCCTGAACCCCCTTAGCCAAATCATCAACAAGACTAGCTACGGACACTGACTCAAGAATGGGGCCACAATCAGTCACCTCCTCTACATGGATGACATCAAGCTGTACGCCAAGAGCGAGCGAGACATCGACTCACTGATCCACACCACCAGGATCTACAGCACTGACATTGGGATGTCATTCAGACTAGAGAAGTGTGGCCGGATGGTTACAAAGAGAGGGAAGGTCGTCTGCACAGAAGGGGTCTCACTCCCAGAAGGAACAATAGCAGACATAGAGCACAGTTACAAGTACCTGGGAATACCACAAGCAAATGGCAACCTCGATGAGGTCACAAGGAAAGGAGCCACAGCCAAATACCTCCAACGAATAAGGCAAGTCCTGAGAAGCCAGCTCAATGGCAAGAACAAGATCCGTGCAATAAACAGCTATGCCTTACCAGTAATCAGATACCCTGCCGGAATAATTAGCTGGCCAATGGAAGAGATAAAGGCCACGGATGTTAAGACTCGGAAGCTACTAACCATGCATGGAGGGTTCTACCCCAAATCCAGCACCAGTGTTCCTAAACAATGTTCCCCTGTTCCAGAGGGGGCTGAAAAGGACTGTGAATCCATGGTTGCATTTGTGGAAAATTTACTTAAAGAGGGGCTCGGTCTGGAAGACACCCAGCCAGACATGCAGACTGAACGGGCACATCGGGCGCTTGGTCCGCAGCCACCGCAGGGAGCGGCGCCACGGTCAATTGTGGTGAAATTTCTGAGCTTCAAATATAAAGAGCTGTTGCTCCGCAAGGCTTGGCAGCGAAAAGGATTAAGGAAAAAAACAAACAAAAAAAAAACATAGCAGTTCACAAGCCACTGTTGGCTATACTTAGACTAAAATCAGCTGGCCCAACACTTACTGCCCTGATGATGCAATGCTGGGCTCTTATTCTAAAGACATATTATTATAACATTGGCACTTACGCCTTATTTCATTGACAGACAAGAGCTGTCAGCAGAATAAGGATGTGTTCTTTTGGGGCAACAAGTTATTATCCCACCAGGTTACGGGCAGAAAGTACTGAAAGACCTGCATCATGAACATCCAGGCATCTGTCGTATGAAATATCTCGCCCTCAGTTACCTGTGATGGTCAGGGTGTGATGGTGACATACAAGAACAAGTCCAAAGCTGCCAAATCTGTCAAGCTGTACAAAAGTTGCCAGTGGTCACACCACTTCACCTAAGGTTGGAAGTTCTCCTGATGTAATCCATCACATCACAACATATCATTGAAATTTTGAGAAGCTTATTTTCGTCATATGGATTGACAGAAGAACTAGTTTCAGACAATGGACCTCAACTCGTGTCAAAAGAATTTGGTCAGTTCTTGGAGTTAAATGGAATCCGGCACACAGCTGTTCCATGCATCAAACGGAGCAGCAAAGAGGTCAATAAAAATCCTGAAATGATTCCTGATGAAAAATGTGCTAGAAGCAGATGGAAAGGCCACATTGCCACTCAGTCATCGACTGGAGAACCATCTTATCATGTATCGCAGCACACTTCACACTGTGACAGGTTGTCCACCAGCAGAGTTTTTCCTGAAATGCCAGGGTCCTCATATATAAAGCGTGCATGCACAAAAAAAATGTGTTATGTACAAGTTGGGTTGGGGTTATGGCGACAGGTGTGGATGAACAGCTGGACTGTATTTTATGCAAATTGAGATGTATAAAGGAAAGGTGAGCAGGCATGGGCATCTGAAGTTTTATACATCTGAATTTTTTTGTGCGCTGCACTTTTCTAAAGTTGTCCGTACACCAATTTTTAGTGGAAGCTGCCTACATTTTTATATATGAGGCCCCAGATCTGAACTTGTTCAAGATCAACGCGTTCTCAAGTCTGAACTCACCCAACACATTGAACAAAAATGGTCTGAGCAGAAGCACCATCATGATCACAGAGTCGCAAGGAGAGACTGTTCATATCCAAAATTTCAGAAGACTAAAGTAGACTCATGGAACAGTTCTGAAGGAACTGGGAAGTGTTACTTTTCTGATACAAGGACAGAGTACACGCACAATGCATGTTGACCACATGTTATCATGGAGACAAACTGTGGAGGAACCTCCAGTTATGTTAAGAGGAGATACCAGAAGCGATCATGGACTGTCGTTCCAGGGATAACATCAAGTCCAATGGGAAACCTAACATCACAACCACTACCTGATGAATCACCTGGGCAGACAACAGAAGAACCACCAGTATCAATGTCCAAAACAACCCAAAGCCCATCTGTGAAACACATATAGCCTGATAGGCGTCAGGCACTTCCAAAAAGACTGAATCTTTTAAAATGTACAGAATATGACTTAGTTTACTACCAGCTGATTTTGGAGGTGATGCAACACTGACTGATGTCTCCATTTGCTAAATTATTTAGTACTGGCAGTAGAATGTTTTTTTTTTTTTTCCAAATGATTACTTATTTTGACATCTAAAACAAATGGAATGTATGTTGCCCCCTAGTGGTAATAAATACAGATGAACCTATTCCATGGATAGCTCACGGTAGCCCAACTTGTTAATGTAACATCTCTAGGACTGGCATTAAAACAAAGGAATTGGAGTTATGTTCTGCTGTTCACAAGTAAAGGACACATGCATGTTTTCCCTGTTTGATTATTTCTAAGACACTAGCCAAGAATATCACAATATATATTTATTAATTTTGACAGCTCAATTTAATTCAACACTGAGTTCACTGTGTAGAGTGTATAGGCGGGTGTATAGCAGGCAATCCAGGGGTGCCATTCATTGTTCTTTGTCCTGATTAGCTGTAAAATGTTCTACTGTAAAAAAATAATACTAGATCCAGGTAAGAAGGGCTCCAATAATAATAAAAAAGCTCATCCACTGACTAGTTTCCTCTGCAGGAGACGGTAGACTTTCTTGCGTCGAGCATGGTCACTTCTGAGGCGTTCAGCAGTGTGGAGAAGAGATGCTAGCCACACAGGAAGTCTGAACAAAGAGATAAAATTATACATTTTAAGTGCATTATGGGTAATTGTTGGTTTATGATGAAGAATTGTCATAAATCTTGTTGAATATATCAACTACACAATTTTGCTAATCTTGAAAAAAAAGTATCCTTTCAAATTCATTTATCTAAAATTCTTACAATGATAATCAAGTATGCTAGCATTGAAATAGCAATGAGCTGTTTGCAGAGTTTCGGTCAGGTTTCAGAGCTCTCCATAGTATTGATAGAACACTGCTGCAAGTAACAAATATTCTCTTGGCCTCAGATAATGTATTTGTATCTGTTCTGGTTTTCAATCAATCAATCAAATTTTATTTGTATAGCACATTTCAGCAGCAAGGCATTTCAAACTGCTTTACATCATGAACACAAAAACACAAAGTCATGCAACATAGAATCAACAATCAAAACATAACATTAAGTGCCATCATTAAATTCTTAATTATGTTTCAAATACAACTCTAAGCAGGTGGGTTTTAGTCGAGATTTAAAGGAAGTCAGTGTTTCAGCTGTTTTACAGTTTTCTGGAACTTTGTTCCAGATTTGTGGTGCATAGAAGCTGAATGCTGCTTCTCCTCGTTTGGTTCTGGTTCTGGGGATGAAGAGCAGAACCAGAACCTGAGGGGTCTGGAAGGTTGATATAATAACAGTAAATCTTTAATGTATTGTGGTGCTAAACCGTTCAGTGATTTATAAACTAACAGTATTTTAAAGTCTATCCTCTGAGCTACAGGGAGCCAGTGAAGGGACTTTAAAACTGGTGTTATGTGATCTGACTTCCTGGTTTTAGTGAGAACACGAGCAGCAGCTTCTGGATCAGCTGCAGCTGGAGGATTGATTTGTTAGTCAGACCTTGAAGACGCTGTTGCAGTAATCAATGTGGCTAAAGATAAACGCATGGATGAGTTTCTCTATATCTCACTGAGACATCAGTCCTCTAATCCTGGAGATGTTCTTCAGGTGATAGAAGGCCGACTTTGTGACTGTCTTAATGTGGCTCTGAAGGTTCAGGTCAGAGTCCATCACTACTCCCAGGTTTCGGGCTGATCGCTGGTTTTAGTTGTAATAACTGAAGCTGAGCATTGATTCTAATTCGCTCCTCTTTAGGTCCAAAGATAATAACTTCAGTTTTGTTTCTGTTCAGCTGGAGAAAGTTTTGGCACATCCACATATTTATCTGTTCTAAGCATCTATTCAGTGATTGGATGGGGTCAAAGGTCACCTGGGGACATCGTGATGTAGATTTCATAGTCAATCACAATATTCTCTTAGAAAAACTTGAACATGCTGTAGGTATCAAATCCATGTTTCAAAGAGAAACATGGATTATATCTTTATATAGACCTGTCTATTGATTTATAGATTAATAGTTTTACTGGACAGAAATTACAAAAAAACAAATATGGTTCTTAATCAAATCCTAATGAGTCAAATTGAAAGTGTCATGGAGTCATCAGCCTCATGACATTAACACTGACATGAAAAATAATATTGAAGAAATAAATAATCTAATTAAAAACATAAATAAGTGATAAGTTCTTTACTGTTATGGTCTGTAAGATATATTTATTCTCAGGATTAGATACTTCTACAATATTTTACCTTTTATCTGGAAATAGTGTCTGTTTATTCTTGCCATACAGTCTCTGTATTAATTATTGCTCTAAAGGTCTTGCCATACCAGTTTATTCCTCTGTATAGTTTTAGTTTATTCTTGCATTTTGTTCTTCATTCATTTCCATTTAGTTTCCTTTCATTAGTATTATCCTCTCTTGGTTTATTGCTATGTCCACTGTAGTTTCTTTCCTGTTGTTAGATTTATTTTATCATTTATTGACCATCATTAATCTTCACTCATCACCTGCTGCGCCGCCTAATCATCATGTTTCACATCATGTGTTGATTTTTCACTGTTCAGCTTCGGATTCTCTGTTTTTATGCCATAATTCACATCTAGTTCGTCGCTCCGTTTTATGTCCCGCTTCTCCTGTTTCAGAGTTTTGCGCAATGTGCGTGGCGTTTTTTTTTGTTCTTTTTTCTTGTTGTTGTTGTTGTTTTTCTTTTTTTAACCCCCTAAGGTGCAGGGAGGTCGGGAAGCGTATCTCTGGGAAAAAGGCAGACTGACATAAACCTTTTAAAACAACGGAAACAATTTCTGCAGTCTGATTATTGAAATTTAAAAGTGCTGTGTTGTTCTATCACCCCGTTTCATACCAGACCTTACAGCTCCGATGTTAACGCTATAAAATGAACGCTCTCTATCGTGGTGTCACCATGGAGGGATTTCTTTATTTAAACGGGTTCATTTTTCAGAGGGATACAAAGTGAGGGTTTTAATAATTTCATGTTTATAAGATAAATTTTCTGTTGTCCTTCCATGGAAGTGGGCAGCTTTCAAACGGAAATAAAACACTTTTTAATATAAGTTGCTGCTTTGACATGATCACAGAACTGCCGAAACATAAGTACAAAAATACCAGACAAAGTGAATCACAGCAACGTCATCAGCCGGTATAACGCTGAACTGATGCGGTGAAGCTACTAGTGGCAGGAGAGGAGCTGCGCCAAGAAGCTACAATCACTGAAGAGGAGGAGAAGAAGAAGAGCTGCCATCGATACCGTTGCAGCCAGGCATGATTTAATGTTACACAATACAGTTTTAACAAGTTGCTCAAAGTCTAAACTGGTGTTGTTGTGCATTTAAGGTGTAAAGTTGACCTTCTTCGACCGAACGCCCCTCTTTTGTAAAAATGTCCGCCACGGTCCCCTGCCGCCCTCTGAACGCCCCCCGGGGGGCGGTACCGCCCACTTTGAGAACCGTTATGCTAATGTAAACTCTGAAAGACCTGCGTCATTAACATGATGCAGAGTTAAAGAACTAAATATGATTGATATATTTTCTACCTTTGATAAAAGCAAGTTTAAGTCTATCAAAGCAACACAGTAAAAATGCCAGTGTTGAATTAACTCCCAAAAGTGTCTATATGTGTCCAAGTCAGCAGGTGTTAAAGTAACACTTTTGAAAGTGTTAAAAGATTGACACCCATTTTTGTGTTAAATTAACATTGGTCTATAATACTGAAATGGGTTTAAGAAAAGTTAAAAACCTAAAAATATATCCTTTTCTTTCTCTTAGATGAATGGTGAATTTATTTCGTTCTTTGTTTCTTAAACACAAAGGTTTCTTTTATGAAATTTTTCCAGCCCCTCTGATTACTCTGGGATTTCCACCTTTGCCTGCAGGTGCAAGTCACTAGCTATAGCAACTAATAGGCATTGTCCTGACATTAATGGTGCTCACCATGCTTGCATGACTTGCTACCATGGTCATTAGTTAACAATGACAAGTGTAGGTCGCCTGGCACACATGGGTGCTCAGGAATCTCCCTAGGTACTCCAACCCCGAAGTACCCATGAAATCAGCGACTATGGATGTAATTGTTCCATATATTCCAAACAGAGAACTTTTTACTGGTGGTTTCTAGAATTTGAAAAGTGGAATGCTATCAGACTTCGCTCCCAGTTTTAGTCCAACAGGCATATATATATATATATATATATATATATATATATATATATATATATATATATATATATATATATGGCCAAAGTATTCACTCACCTGCTCACCTGTCTTGACTCACAAAGCTTAAGTGACATCCCATTTCTAATCCATAGAGCTCAATATGACATTGGTCAACCCTTTGCAGCTAGAACAGCTTCAACTCTTCTAGGAAAGCTATCCACAAGGTTTAGGAGTGATTATGGGGATTTTTGACCATTCTCCCAGAAGCACATTTATGAGGTTGTCGAGAAAACTGGCATAAGGGTGTGAGATCTTTCCAGGTACACGCAGAAAACGGAGTAAAAGCCTGAGAAATAACAATAATCATGCATGTTGATTTAATGATGATTAAAGAAGAGAAATACAAAATACATTTATATATAACAGTTGGAATGACGAACAAGGTCACATACTGATGTTGGACATGAAGGCCTGGCTCTCAGTCTAGGACAACAACAACAGACAAGGACCTAGCAGGAATGGAACCGGCAAACTACCGATTGCAGGACAAACCTACTTCAATCAGTTTAAGTAGTTGTCTAACCGTTTCTGACATTAAAATGTTTCTTTTGATGCAATGTGAAATCTTAGTTGAAAAATCAAAGACAGACAATGCTGAACACTCAAAATAACATTCTGACAGAATCTGACAGGACTTATTCTGGATAACAGGTTAAAAGTGATAAACTTACCCAAATGAGAGACAGAGATCAACATAAATATCCATCAGAAGGTCAATGATCAGCAACAACACTGTAAAAACAACAAAATCTTACCAAGTATTTTTTCTGTAGTTTCTAGTAAAAATAGCTTAGAACATTTGAGTGAGGCAGATTCATTTGCTCATAACATGGGAAAAATGTCTTGTTATAAGTGAGATAATCTGCCAATGGAACAAGAGATTAGACAGACAGACCGCTTCCATTCATACAAACAATAAAATGCAAGACCCATTGTATTAAGAAGTATTAATAAATAAATAAATAAATAAAAGATGAGACCAAAGCAACAACTGTGTTAGGGGACATAATCAGCTAGTTTTTAAATAAATGTTCTGGAACCAGTCTCCTTGAGAGGGTCTGGACATAATTCCACTCTGGAGTTGCCCACGGTGAGAAGTGCTGGGCAGGAGTGGGCATACTTGTTGCCCCCCATCTCGACGCCTGTAAGTTAGGGTTCACTGCGGTGAATAGGAGGGTAAGAAACCTAGCCCAATCAGCAGCACCCTCAACTCAGGCAACATAAGGAATCCACCAGCCATTTGGCTGATTTTGCAACAGAGCTGAGGATGGCAAACACAGTCTCAAAAGCAGAATTTCATGGGAAAAGGACTTAGATTAAACAAGGAGTACTGGTAAGACGTTCACTGGACTCAGTTGAAATGTAATTTGACTTTGGTTTTGCATTTGACAAAAATAAATGCAGAATTAATTGAAGGAACAGTTTGCACTGCTAGTTTTTCCACAGTTTGGCTCTATTAAATGCATATTTAAGATATTTAATATAAAAAAAACTATGTCCTAAAGAAAAGAAAAAAATATTTAATTATAAAATGTTTGGATTTGTTTGATTCAACCAAACACAGAGTTAAATTATTTAATACTTGAATTCATGGTAAAAATTGTGAAAGACATGTATGTCTAAGGTTAAAAATGGAATTGTCATTAAGATAAATTATTAACTTTAAATCAAATATCTAAAATGTATGTTAAAAAATGTTTTATGCGTTTTTGTAGGTTTTTCACCTCTTCATTGATTCACACTCACTGGTGAAAATAAAGTTTGAGTGAAATCCTGAAGTTTCTTCAAGTCCTCCTTTTCAAGTGTGGGAAGCCATGAAATTATAGAACAGTTGACAGTGGCTTATTGGAGCTGTGGCCACAAGGTTGTCAGTGTCTGTCTCGGCGCCAACCCTCGAACCCGTTGGTGGACACCTTCGGTGAGGGATGCTGTCAGGCTGAAGAAGGAGTCTTATTGGGCCTTTTTGGCCTGTGGGACCCCTGAAGCTGCTGATGGGTACCAGCAGCACACGACTCGGGTGGTTGCTGAGACAAAAACTTGTGCGTGGGAGGAGTTTGGAGAGGCCATGGAGAAAGACTTCTGCATGACTTCGAGGAGATTTTGGTCCACTATCCGGCGTTTCAGGAGGGAGAAGCAGTGCAGCACCAACACTGTTTATAGTGGGGATGGTGGTGCTGCTGACCTCGACTCTGGACATTGGGGGCCAGTGAGCAGAATACTTTGATGACCTCCTCAATCCCACCAACATGCCTTCTATTGAGGAAGCTGAGCCTGAGGACTCTGGGTCAGGCTCTCCAACCTCCTCGGTGGCAGGGCCCCGGGGATGGATGAGATCCGCCTGGAGTTCCTTAAGGCTCTGGATGTTACAGGATTGTGTTGGCTGACACTACTCTGCAGCACTGTATGGACATCGGGGGCAGTTCCCCTGGATTGGCAGATTGGGTGGTGGTTCCCCTGTTCAAAAAGGGGTTCTCCGGAAGCATGGGGTACCGGGCCCTGTGATACAAGCTGTCAGGTCCCTGTATGACCGGTGTCAGAGTCTGGTCCACATTGCCGGCAGTAAGTCGGGCTCGTTTCCGGTGAGAGTTGGAGTCCACCAAGGCTGCCCTTTGTCACCAATTCTGTTCATTACTTTCATGGACAGAATTTCTAGATGCAGCCGAGGTGTTGAGAGTGGAGGAATTTAAGTATCTGGGGATCTTGTTCACAAATGAGGGAAGAAGGGAGCGGGAGATCAATAGATGGATTGGCGCAGCATCTGCAGTGAAGCAGGTGCAGTACTGGTCTGTTGTGGTGAAGAGAGAGCTGAGTCAAAAAGTGAAGCTCTCAATTTATTGGTCGATCTACGTTCCTACCCTCATCTATGGTCATGAGCTTTGGGTCATGACCGAAAGTACGAGATCACGAATACAAGCGGCCGAAATGGGTTTCCTCCGCAGCATGTCTGGATGTCTGGACTCTCCCTTAGAGATAGGGTGAGAAGATTGGTCATCCGGGAGGGACTTAGAGTAGAGCTGCTGCTCCTTCATGTCGAGAGGAGCCTGCTGAGGTGGCTCGGGCATCTGGTAAGGATATCTCCTGGATGCCTCCTTGGTGAGGTGTTCCGGGCTCGTCCCACCGGGGGGAGGCCTGGAGGGAAGCCCCGGGGAAGACCCAGGACACTCTGGAGGGACTATGTCTCTCGGCTGGCCTGGGAACACCTTGGGATTCCCCTTGAGGAGCTGGAAAAAGTGGCTGAGGAGAGGGAAGTCTGGGCCTCCCTTCTTGTGCTGCTACCCCCACAACCTGACCCCGGATAAAGTATAAGATGGATGGATGGTAAATTATTCCCAATCTAGAAGGATGATCTGAGCCAAGCACAGATGGATCCAGGACTGTTCCATTTTCAACACAGTTGTACATTAACTTATGGAGTAAAGTCCGTCATTGGGTAAACCAGTTCCAGCAAACATGAGTTTAGCTGGTTCTATTTACTTTCTGTGGCCCTGTCCCAACTCGCACTTCCACCCTTGTTCTGCACTTGTGTCTTTCAAATGCGCGTTCATGCTGAAGGGTTTGAGTCCGTAGTGTGTCCCAAATTCTCCACATCCAGCCTTCGCCCCATCCATTTTGGGTCCTATTTACAACCTTATGCTAAGTCCGCATTGATATGAACTTCACCGAAATGTATCACCCACAATTCATTGCTGCATGTGATGTTTTGAGTTAAAAGGCGGAATTATGACAATGTTTTATTTTCTCTCATCTTTATGGAATATTCAAGTATGACAAAGCACACATTAGTAACAAAAAAGTTTGATATAATAAACTGAGCAGAAAAAAGAAGAAATAAGAAGGAATACTGACAAACTAAGTGGGGGAAAGAAAAACAAAATGTTACAAATGCAAGATGATTTCAAATCTTAAATTAAGCTACAAACATGCTGGTAGAAAGATTGGGCTTTTGTGATGTTGCAATTTTTAAGCACTCTTTTAAATAAAATTTAACTTTAAAAGTGGATGAAATTTTTTGCTTTTTTGTGGATAAAAACTTAGGATTAAATTCTTAGCATCATAATTTAACTCTTCATCCCCTTTTAGAAGACCAAATTCTATTATATTAAAACTTAAAGATGGAACAAATTTATTGTACAATATCCACTTATGAAAGTCTTTCTAAAAATATTCATGAAGTTGCAATTGGAAAAAAGTGTATTGTCTCAAAATCTTAGTCACAAACCGCACAGGAACCAATTTATTTTGAATTTCTTTTGCAGAAAGTAATTTCAGAGAAAACTTTATACACATGTGGACGTGTGTGTAAAGTTGGTAAATTGTGGTACTCCTCGGTTAATGAAAGAAAAACCCACAAAAGTCCCAAAAATAACTTGAATCTGACAACGGTAATAAATAAAAATTCTATGAAAATGAACAAATGAAAGTCAGATATTGCTTTTCAAACATGCTTCAACAGAATTATAAAAAAATAAATAAACTAATTGTTATGTTCCGTGTTTCTGTATGTTTATTTTTGAGTTTTCTGTGTTCAGTCCTGTGTTCCTGTGAGTCTCTGTCCTGTCCTCCCCGTTGATTGCTCCCCAGGTGTGTCTCATTCCCCTGATTACCCCGTGTGTATTTAAACCCACCTGTTGTCTGTGTTCCTCGTCGGGTCCTTGTCTTTGTTGGTCACACGCTGTATTGCTCTCCGGTCGTACTGCTAAGTCCTGGATTGTGTTTTGCTTGCATGTTAGTTCCGTTAATCTGTTGCTACCGGCATCTTAGCTGTGCGCTAGTCTGTTTGCCGTGCTGCCTGTACCTGGACTACTCCAAGCGTTATCTTAATTAAAATCATCATCTTCACCATACCTGGGTTCTCTGCGTCTCTCCTCACCACCACCACCAACAACCCCACTTCTTGACACTAATGAAACAGGCCTGAACAAAAATGATAATACCCCTAAGAGTAATGTGACCACAGGGACATACTAAATGTCCATGTTTAACCACTGGATTAAAATGATCAAAAGAGGTGCCCAAAGTCGGTCCTGGAGGGCCGGCATCCTGCATGTTTTAGTTCCCTCCCTAGTGGTAGTAACAACCTTTTCAGCTTGTCAATGTTCTTCTTAGACCTTCTAATGAGCCATCATTTGATCCAGGTGCGTTAAACCAGGGATGCCGACCCTCGAGGACCAACTTTGGGCACCACTGGATTAAATCAAGATGTGGCCACTAATTACTGTCACAGGTCTCTACATTCTTGTAAGCAGTCAGTTGGGCTATATATAGGGCCACATGTAGTCACTGTGCTGTTTGGTGACATGGTGTGTACCACATTCAACATGGACCAGAGGAAACAAAGGAAAGAACTGTCTCAGGAGATTAGAAAGAAAATTATAGACAAGCATGTTAAAGGTAAAGGTTACAAGTAGTGATGGGAAGATGAGGCCTCACTGGGTGTGTGGCACATTTCCCCGACACTGTGTTGCCTTGTCACTTACAGTGACATCTGCTGGATTTAGAAAGTCATTGCAGGCAAACTCAATAAAGACAGGAGTGTTAACCAGTTCCTCCCCTCATGGTGGGCAGGTTGCTGCCTCAGCATTGTGGAAGTGATCTGGTTACAGTAAGACGAAACTTGGGAGCAAATCCTACATTTTCACCTACAATATAAAAGTTAATCCATTTAAACTAATGGAAAGGAATGGAACAGTAATGGAAAGGAATTTGAATAATCCGAAAGAAAAGTGATCAAAAGTGGAAATGAGAACGGAATAATAATTTTCTGTGATAAGATCAAAATGGTCCCACATGGGAGAAAACTTCCTCTGTTAATCCATGCCAGTGTTCAAATACGTGCCAAAAACCAACGCAAAGCAAAGAATACAAAGTATCTCCATCCAACAAAACCCACAAACGTATCGACACAGTTTCTCCCTCATCAACACAATTTGGCGCAGTCACATCCAAATGACACGGGAACTGTATCGGTCACGTGGTTTTCCTTCAAGTGATACGCGCACCGACACGGGGTTTCATCTTGTCTGCTTGGTACACGTGCCAAGGTTTCTGTGTCGTCTGGCCCATCGCTAGTTACAAGACCATCTCCAAGTAACTTGATGTTCCTTTGACTACAGCTGCATATGTTATTCAGAAATATAAGATCCATGGGACTGTAGCTAACCTCCCTAGTTGTGGCTGCAGGAGGAAAGTTGAGGACAAAACAAAGAGACGACGGATAATACAAATGGTAACAAAAGAGCCCAGAAAAACTTCTAGAGATTAAAGGTGAATTTCAAACTTGAGGAACATCAGTGTCAGCACCATCCGATGTTGTCTGAGCCAAAATTGACTTACTGGAGGCAACCATTTTTGAAACAAATCATAAAAAAGATAGACTGGAATATGCCACCCTACATGCTGACAAGCCACAAAGCTTCTGGGAGAATGTCCTATGGACAGATGAGACAGATGCCTTTAGGTAAGGCACATCAGCTCTATGTTCGCACACAGAAAAATTAAGCATATCAAGAAGAGAACACAGTCCCTACTGTGAAACATGAAGAAGGCTCTGTTTTGCTGCATCTGGCACAGGATGTCTTGAATCTGTGCAGGGTATAAAGAGATTCTAGAGAGCAATGGGCTGCCCAGTGTCAGAAACCTTTGTCTCAGTCACAGGTCATGGGTCAAAACGGACAGCTAAAAACACCCAAGAATGGCTAAGAGGAAAACACTGGACTCATAGAAATGGCCTTCTATGAGCTCTGACCAAAACCCTATTGAGCATCTTTGGAAGGAGCTAAAACATGCTGTCTGGAAAAGAAACCCTTCGAACCTGAGACAACTGAAGCAGTTTGCTCATGAGGAATAAACTGCTGAACACCTGCTGAGTGTAAAAGTTTCATTAACAGTTATAGGAATCGTTTCATTGCCATAAAAGCTGTGCAAGAAAATATTTTTGTCCAGGCCTGTTTCATGAGTTTATTTATTTTTTTAATAATTCTGTTGAAGTATGTTTGAAAAGCAATGTCTGACTTTCATTTGTTTTTTGTTTCATAGAATTTTTGTTTATCACCTTTGTCAGATTCAAGTTATTTCTGTGACCATTGTGGGGTTTTCTTTCATTAATCGAGGGGTTTTGTGTACAAAATTATGAAATTAATATCTTAAATTTGGAAAAGAAAGCTGATTATTTTCTTTAGACATATAATGTTTTTTAAACATAAGTTTTCTTCTCAAGGTAAAGGGGAAGAAAATTGACATCGGAGTCTTCCTTATGAATTTCTTGTAACATTTTTGGTCTAAATCAGTGTTTCTTAACCCTGGTCCTCTCCGCCCCCCTGCTCTGCATGTTTTAGATGTGCCTCTATTCCAGAACAGCTGATTCAAATGACTGCATGACCATCAAGTACTGCAGAAGTCTGTTAATCACCCAGAGATACAATTCAGGTGTGTAGCAGAAGGGAAACACCCAAAACATGCAGGACAGGGAGGAGGGGGGGGAGGACCAGGGTTGAGAAACACTGGGCTATAAAGTCACAACATTCATAGTCTATTTTAAGGAAGGACATTTTAGTTCCATTAGTCTTTTTTATTTTTCATAATCAAGCATCAGGCTTTTTCTATTTTTATGTATATGCCGAATGTTTGTCCTTAACGTGATTTGTTAGCATATTAGCTCCACTAACTTTTAGCCACATAAGACATGTTTTTTAGTAACAGCTGAATGTAATCATGTTTCTTATTAGTCAAATGGGAGACTGTTAAATTCAATATTATAACACATTAAAACACACTTTAATGTGTGTTTTTTTTTTTTGCCATCTTGGAAATATCGCAATGTTCATAGAGCAAGCTGTCTGTCGCAAAGAACAAAAACAACTGTTTTCAAAGTATTGAAATATTTTTTGTTTCACTCTACTGAATGTGATTACATCAAGTTTTGCTCCATATTCAACAACTCAACACAAGACACATTTGAACAGTCAAATATATTCAGCAATGACTTAGGAAAGCAAAAATACATATCCTGTACATGTAAAATATTTTCTTTTGGTTGTGGTTGTACTTTTTAGCAGCAAAAATGCCTTGTAACATTTTAGGCCTACAAAGTCACAACATTTATTTCCCGTCATTTTGGATGTTGAAGTTACAACAGGGCATACTGTTAACATTTTTTACAACCTTGTAACCTGCGCACTCGAATTCTTATGTGCACTTCGATTGAGTCCACACTTCATAGGGTGCAGCCTGAATATTGGGACAGGGCCTATTAGTCAAATGGATAAATGAACCATTTGACTAATAAGTGATAAACGGAAAGCTAATTTTGAGTCGCTTCACTAGATGAAATGTAGCTAGCTTAGCTTCATCAATTCATACAAAGATTCCTCAAGGCAACCATCCATCCCATCTCGCACGGACGCTCAGAGCACGAGAGTATTATCACCAAGTATGTCCAATAAAAAAATAAAAAAATAAAAATAAAAAATGTAATGGTGAGACAATATAATTAGTGAGTTCTAAAGTCCTAGCCTACCTTGGGTTCGGTTGCAGAGCCTGAAATGACTTAACTTCTGTATAAAAACACTAGAGGCCAGTGTTTCATCAGGTGTGACTGACCCGGTAGTGAATGGTACATTTTTAATAAAAAATAAATAAAAACAATTATTACAGCTTCTTCTCTTCTAAATCACAGTACAGTATTTACACGGATTACTTTTTTTTATTTTATTTTTTTTAACTTTTTTAAAATTCCCATTAAAAGTTTAGTCTGGATTCTTCGATTTGATTGGTCCATTGCCTGTAGTTGAAATGTTATCACAAAGAACCTGGTGGAAAGGAAATAGTACTTCTAAAAAAAATTAGAATAGCATAACATTTCCTACAAGTCATCTGAGAAAGTGAAATTGTCCTTATAGAGATTCATTACACAGAAAACAGTATTTAAAGTTTTTATTTATTTATTCAATTTTATGATTGAATAAATAATCATGATTGTGTAGCCTGTTGATGTAGAAAAAGGCTCTAGAAACCTCTGCAAGTGTTTGAATTAATTTACTGATAAAGGTGTGACACTATGAATTTTCATGAATGACTAACAGTTTTCTAATTTTCTGAGAAACTGAATTTTACAGTTTCATTATCTGAAAGCCATAAGCATAAAAATTACAAAACTTGGAATATATCACTCCATAAGTTTCACTTTTTGAAATGAAAGAACTGACTGGACTAGAGACTCAACAGTGAAGGACAGAGTAGTACTTCTTGAGGGAGCAATGGTCATTCACGGTTTGCAACAAGATACTGCATACAGTGGGTATGCAGTATCCACTGCAATAAAAAAAATATTACTGCAGAAAATATTCAGACCTTTAAATTTTCACTGTTGCAGCCATTTGCTAAACTCAAAGTTTATATTTCTTATCACTGTACATTTAACATTCCATCCTGAGAATTTTTCTTTGCAAATTTATTAAAAAAGAAAAACTGAAATATCATATGGTCATATGTATTCAGACCCTTTGCTGTGACACTTGTTTAATTCACATGCTTTCTTACTTGAAAGGATTAGAATTAACACCAAAAGGTTCAATCTTCGTCTCATCAGGCCAGAGAATCTTATTCATCATAGTCCAACAGTCTTTCATGTGTTTTTTTTTTGGCAAACTCTATGAGGCCTTTCATATGTCTTGCACTGAGGAGAGGCTTCTGTCGGGCCTCTCTGCCATAAAGCCCGACTGCTGGAGGGCTGCAGTGATAGTTGACTTTGTGAAACTTTCTCCCATCTCCCAACTGCATCTCTGGAGCTCAGTCACAGTGATCTTTGGGTTCTTCTTTACCTCTCCCACCAACGTTCTCTCTCGATTGCTCAGTTATGGCCAGGTCTAAGAAGAGCTCCGGTCATCCCAAACTTCTTCCACTTAAGGATCATGGAGGCCACTGTGCTCTTAAGAACCTTGAATGACGCAGAATTTTTTTTTGCACCCTTTGCCAGATCTGTAACCTTGCCACAATTCTGTCTGACTCTCATTTGCTCTGACCTGCACTGTGAGCTGTGAGGTCTTATGTAGACAGGTGTGTGCCATTCCTAATCAAGTCCAATCAGTTTAATTAAACACAGCTGGACTCCAATGAAGGAGTAGAACCATTTCAAAGAGGATCAGAATAAATGGACAGCATGTGACTTAAACATGAGTGCCACAGCAAAAGGTCTGATACTTATGACCATGTGATGTTTCAGTTTTTCTTTAATACATTTGCGAAACATTCTGCATTTCTGTTGTTTTCTGTCATGATGGGATGCAGAGTGTACATTCATTAGAAATAATATGAACTTTTTTGATTTTAGAAAATGGCTGTAATTCAGACTAACTTTTGGTTTCATTGCAGCCAATCCATCCATCTTCTCCTGACTCCGCATAAGTGGAAGATGGATGGATGAATGGCTGCAATGATGCAAAGAGTGAAGCATTTAAAGTGACCTGAATATTTTCTGTACCCACGGTGTATCCACACAAGTTTTGCTTAAATTAACATGATGACTTAAGGGAAAGAAAAATAAACATGGTAAAACTTGAAGGGGGCACATCATGCAAAATCCACATTTTTAATCCTCAATTTTTTTGTGTGTGTACCTTGAGTGGTGCAAAAAATTTAATTTATTCTCTCCTGGTGCTACATACATATCTTTATATTCTTTTTGGGTTATTTTTTGAGTTAAATCTGTTATTTTTTTTCTATTGTCTATAATGTTTTCTTGGCTATGACACATTGGCTGTGGAATGCTGAACAAGGACATGACTGAGGATATAATTGTACTGAATGTTTTCAATAGAATTATTTGTCTTGGGGAAATGCATTCAGTGACGTTCTTGAAGCTAACGTTAACTCCTTAATTATGCAAAGACTTTGTTTACTTCATTCATATTGTGGTAGCATTAATATTTTAATGGATATCAGACATGCATGGACACCATAGTTAAACTATGCTTCCTATTGTAGGCAGTTGGTATAGATAGAGAGGGTGTCAATACAATGACAACACCATTGAGATGGATTCATTTGAATATGTGGTTCTGCAGGCTCGTCGTCTTCATTCTCCTGCTCTGGGGTCAGACTCTGGCTCCAACATGTAAAGTTGGAAGGACAAGTCTTCCCTTGTTGGAATAAAAAGTTTCTCTGGCGGGAGATAATCATACTGCCGCTCTGCGACCTGGAGGAAGGTGGGCGTGAAATGTCTCATTCACATTTAAAAAGATCCCAGCAAAAAAGGAGTTGCTCCAAAATGAGCCTCAGATCAGGGGTCGAAATTCCGACCAAAGCATTGAAGTTCTACTTTATATAGGCCATAAGTGAATGATTTACATGCAAAACGGAAGGATTTAAAAGCATATGTCCACTTGAAATGGTGTGGAAGTGTGACAGCTGACCCTACTGTCACACAGACCTGAATGGTAATCATTTTGTTTGTTTTATCCTTTACATTAATTTAGACATTAATTAGTGAATAGTTTAGATTTTTGTTAAAAATTATTTTCATTAGTCTGACTTTTTTGGTTAACTGTTTGGAGTGCACACATTTAGTTAACCTTATTTGTCAGTTCTTTATATTTTTGTTGAAAGCAACAAATTAATTTATTTGTTTTGAGTTCCCAGTTTCCTTTGGAGCTGCTGGAGGGTCACAGAAAAGCTCCGGCTAATTGACGTCCTCATATGGCTGGCAAACCTCCTCAGCGGGCCGTTCCATTTGTTTGCCAGGGGACGGGGAAATTTGGTTTTCTTTAATTTAATTTGACCATTTCTTTAATGTTTCTTCTATTTGGTAGTTTCAGTCTAATGTTTGTTTAATTTAAAGATTTGGTATTGTATTTGTTTAAGTTTTTGTATGTTTAAATTATCCCTTGTGTGTCAGCAGTGGTCTGATCAGCCACTATTTAAGTTCCCCTCATGTCTTGTTACTTAGGTCAGTTTTGTGCTTGAGTTTTTTGTGTTAACACCTGAGTTGTAGTTTGTTATGTTGACCTCAGTTTTGGGCCCAATTCTTCATTGTTTGATTATTTTTGAACTTTTTTTGTAATAAATTAAGATTATTTTTGAATCTCATTCAGCGTCTCTCTGGCTGGTTAATGTGAGAATCCTCACAGGAAGTTAAACCACAATGTTGGATTAAGGATGACATTTGTAATCAAAGATACACTGAAGCCCCACATTTTGCTTATATGGGGTTAAATATCCTGCTTACACATGTAGCCTGATATTCGTGGTTTTGACCAGAAATCAGAATATCAAAAAGTCAACCCAGTAACCCTAAAGAAAAGCTGGAGCTACTAACAAAACGTTTCTGTTAATACCGAACTGGAGAATATTGATGTCCTTTAACTGAAAGCATCCTGCCCTAACCATGAATCTTAAGATTTTACTGGAACCTCTCTATTTGATCAAGGACTTGAACCCTGTCCAGTCTTGCTTGTGATTCATGCTATCTTTCTACTGAAGAAGCCGTCGTCCTCCTTCAGGTTGTACATGACACTTAGCAGGATGGCCTTTGATCATATTTACATTGTTCTTCTTCACTATTCATCCTCATCCAATAGGCATGTGCTTCTTAAACATGTTCTATTTTAAATTGACTGCTGGTCAGCACGTCACATTCCAGAAAAATTCTCAAGTTTAGGAGGGACGGTCATGTTTGTGCTCAATAAACCAAAGAACTTCAAAGACATTAAGGTGTTGTGTTATTGTTGAGCCTTTGTTTCAGAGGATGTGGATATGCGAGCTACGTGGACGTTCAGCCTATATGCAAGTCTGCATGGACAAAGAAAATACAGAAAGCATAAGCATAATAATGAGGCAGTTTGGTCATAATTGATTTCATATTGAGAACACATAAATGAGAGTTTAGATTTTTGAACTATCAATTATTATTGCTACCATCTCTTTGAGAAGAACATTTCTTATGACAGACCCAACACATGCAAGAATCTTTTTTACAGCTGCTTGTATTGGCTGCTGAATCAAAAATAAACCAATAGACAGTTTCATGTAACAAGTTTAATGTCTTCTCTAAGCATAACAGACATTGGTTCCATTTTCCTCTTCAAAGTATAGCTGTTCCTCACAGTCACTGCAGTGCTCCAGCAATGTCTCTCAGTGCAGACCTGGTGTCCTTAGCATCTTTGTGACTGTTGACAGTCAGTAGGGTTTGCCTCCAATGGCACTGAGCATCTCCAGTCTCTCCGCAGCTGTTGGCATTTCAGGTTTAATACCATCTCTTCTTCTCTGCACCATTATGTTGTGCTGCAAAGAAAACAACACAAATAAGAACATGCAACCACTGCTTCATCTTACTAATTAAAATTGTTCCCAAACCAATTCTACTCAAACTGGAAACAAGTGCATATTTTCGCATCCTACCATAAACTGGATTCTACTAGTACGTTCCTCTTAAAAGAACATTTTCCCTTCTTGTTTCGAAGTGATGGCTGTGAATGTCCAAACAACCTAAGATTTGAAAGCTGCAGTTTATTTAGGTGGACGGATAGTAAGTGAAGTAGGTGTTGGTTGTAGATGTGCACCAACGGGAGTTTCCTGGCCCATTGTGATTACTGATCTTTAAAAAGCCTGACCTGCCAATTCAGAGTTTGGCCAATATCATTTTTTTCCCTGAAATGTTGCTAAATATAGCAATAAAGTCGCTAAGTTGGCAACAGTGGGGTGACTATTAACTGCAAACACGCAGACATGTTCTGGTGGGCCAGTCCATCGGTCTATCCTCTCTCACAGGAGAGCAGAAGAGGACAGCGGTTGATTTTTAGACCTTTGTTGAGGTAGATATGATCACTGGATATGATTGGTATCACATGTAAGTGTGATCACATACAGTTGAGAAAAGACAGCTTTGGATAAAAGACAGGGTTAAATACTGAAAGACAGGGGGTTGTGAGAGTTGCTACAGGCTCTGGGAACCAACACTACTTGCCCCTTGCTGCTCTTGGGTGCCAAGTGCTCACCACTGTAACATCTTCACGATTTCAGGTGCCAAATGAACACATGCGCCTACTGCACAAATGCACGCTCACGCAAACAATCCAAAAGTTAGCAGGTCGCATAAACAAGTTCATATTTCATTATTGCAACCTTTCCCCACATAGTAGTCATGTCTGGGCTAGATGTGGCATCAGGATGGCACTCTTGGCTGACTGCTGGCACAGCACCTGGTATTTCAACCAGAACTGGCCCCATAATGGTTTGGTGTACATGGGCTGAATTTGTATACAGGGCTGGTGCTAGCCATTCAGATACCACAAAGCACAAACATGGGTTGAAAAGCCACTCAGCAAGGACAAAGTCATTACTTCAAGAGAAACATAAAGTCAGATTGTTGTTTGCAGATGCACAAAGGGACAAAGATCTTCATTTTTGGAGACTAAAGTGGAACTGTTTGACAATGATGACAATCGTTACATTTGGAGGAAAAACGATGCTTGTACCATCCTACCTGTAAAGTATAGTAATGAAAGCATCATGGTACTGTTTTGCTGAAGGAGGAACTGGTGTACTTAATAAAAAAGATGTAATAATGAGGAAAGAACATTATGCGGAAATATTGAAACAATATCTAAAGACATCAGACAGAAAGTAAAAGCTTGGGCACAGATTGCTTTTCCAATGGAATATTATCCGTATTTGACAGTTTATTTTTTTAAGAGAAGGAAAAGTCTGAAGCCTATCCGTCATTTGAGCGGATTACAATTTGACTATAATTAGTGCAGATGCACAAACATTTTCAACTTTATGCACAGACTACATCGCAGTGGTAACTAATCAATCAATCAATAACAAAAAAAAAATCCCTTTTGAATATTATCTCTGACATGTATACTGAACAAAATGCATCTTGCTGACTGGGAGCTGACAGCTTGTGGAAGTTTTGGACAGGACACTTTGAAGAGCATCTGGTTCAGAGGCACATTCATTACTTTTAACAAGCCTCCACTTCATACAGAAAAAAGAAAACTAAAGAACACTATGTTGAGTTAACCTTTATAGTCTAAATAGAGAAGTAGACAGTTTACCTTGTTAAAGACAGAGACTATTTTTAACTCATTCATTCAATAGTGATCCTATGAACATTCAACACAACTTCAAATTAACACATACATGAAAGTGCAGAATTACAGTAAACACCTTCATAATCTCATATTCTGAAAAACATTTAGTTCATTCATTAAAAAAATTATATTCTAACATCACTCTTGCTCTTACCACTCTTAAAAAACCTCTTCCTTATTACTTTTATAGTTTCTGCTGATAAATTGGCAATTTCTAATAAATTGACAACTCTCCTTGACCAAGAAAAAAATGCAACAGATTTTCTTCTGTATTTTTTTGAAATGTTAGTTTCACTGTTAGAAACTCTATAAATGATTGCCAAACATCACCAAGTAATGTAAATAAGCCCATTATTCTCAAAGATTGTACAAAACAATAAAACAAATCTTTTTTCTTAATGAACCAAAGGGATATTTATCAGAAACAGGATTAGTAAGAGAAACAAAAGCATTAGCAATAAAAAAAATTCCATTGTAAATCACCACCATTATTAATCAGTGGTGGCTTATAAAGTAACTCCCATAAATGTTTTGCCTCAAAACAAAAAACAAAAAAAAATCAATTAACTTTACTTAGTTCAAAGCCTTAACACATCTCATGTACAGTTATGTTCATAATAATAGCAGTATGTTTCAAAAGATGAGTACACCTAAAAATTCTTCAAATAAATGTTTTAATGAACACAAATGCATTGGGGACACTGCACATTCTATTTCAAACAAGAAAACTGGAAGAAGTAGTTGAATAGGACAATATTTTACAGAAAATCAAGAAATATAATGTTAAAAAAAATAGTAGTGTTGACATCTTTCTTTACAAACTCAAAAATGTATCAAATAAACTAAGAAATGCTTGAAGATTCAACTTTCCTGAGAATCGTAAACTAATATTGAGTTGCATAACCGCAGTTTCTGATAAGTGCTTCACATCTGTGGTACATGGAGTCGACCAGCTTCTGGCACCGGTCAGCAGGTTCTGCAGCCCTGCTGACCGGTCATAGTACAGTTGTCCTATGTACAGTTGTACATGGGACAACTGTACTATGTTCCACTAACCCTATTCCTCTGCATTTCTTGGTTTTGCCTCATGAATAGCATTTTTTGTCAGCCTACAACTTTTCTATGGGATTAGAGTCTGGAGATTGTGCTGCCCACTCCATTACTTGAATTCTGTTTTTCTGGAAGCGTGATTTAGCTCGCTTGCTGGTGTGTTTGGGGTCACCGTCTTGTCGAAACACCCGTTTCAAGGGGATGTCCTCTTTAGAATACGGCAAGATGACTTCTTCCAGTATTCTATTGTACTCAATGATCCATGATCTCTGGTATGCGATTAATGGGACCAACACCATAGTACAAGAAACCTCCCCACTTCATGATGCTTGAACCACCAAGCTTCACCGCCTTCACTGTGTCCTGTGGCTTGAATTCAGTGTTTGCAGAACATCTGACAAATGGTCTGTGGCCCTTAAAACCAAAAATAACAATCTTACTCTCGTCAGTCCACAAAATATTCCTCCATTTCTTTTTATGCCAGTCAATGTGTTCTTTTTCAAGTTGTAACCGCTTCAACTTGAGCAAAGTCCCATATTTTTTCACAAAGGGCCTTTGCGGGGGCTTCCTACTGGTAGCTTGGCTTCTCATAGACGTCGTCTGATTGGTGCAGTACTCACAGGCAATCTGAGATCATCATTGATCCTCCAGGAGCTGATCGTTGGCTGAGCCTTTGCCATTTTGGTTACTGACCAATTCATTCGAGCGTTCGCTTTTCTTTTTTTTCCTCTTCTTTCTGGTTTTGGCTGCCATTTTAAAGAGTTTGATATCATTTTAGCTGAACAGCCTGTCATTTCTGCACTTCTTTATTGGTTTGCCCCTCTTTCATAAATTTAATGCTCTTCTTAACAGTGTCTTGAGCGATCTTTATACTCTGCTTTTCAAGGACAAATGCACATCCATCATGTGCAACATCAGCTGCCTTGACCCTTAAGGATCCTCAAGTTGATCCTCAAGGGTCAACTTAAGGATCAAGGCGAAAATAAATGCTTAACACCTATTTTTTTAACACGTCCCTCTTAGAATAAGATTCAGTTTCACAGTATCAGCAGCATGCACATCAAGCCTGTCGGGTCTGTTGGTTTTCTATGCCTTTACTAAACCTTCTTGAAACGTGCTTATATTGTCAAAGAAGGAATTCTAACAAAAACAGAGATTTATCTTGCTAGTGATGTGGGACTGCTATTATTTGGACACAATTATACAGTGCCTTATGAAAGTATTCGGCACCCTTGAACTTTTCACTCTTTTGCCACTTTTCAGGCTTCAAACAAAGATCTAAAATTTTGATTATTTTGTGAAGAATCAACAAGTGGGACACAATTGTGAGGTGGAACGAAATTTATTGGATATTTCAAACTTTAACAAATAAAAAACTGCAAAGTGGGGCGTGCAATATTATTGGATCCCTTTACTTTCAGTGTAGCAAACTCACTCCAGAAGTTCAGTGAGGATCTCTGAATGATCCAGTGTTGTCCTAAATGACTGATGAGTAGAATCCACCTGTGTGTAATCAAGTCCCCTATAAATGCACCTGCTCTGTGATCATTTCAGAGTTGTGTTTAAAGCGCACAGAGCATCATGAAGACCAAGGAACACACCAGGTAGGTCCCAGATACTGTTGTGGAGAAGTTTAAAGCTGGATTTGGATACAAAAATGTTTCCCAAGCTTTAAACATCTCAAGGAGCACTGAACAAGCGATCATATTGAAATGGAAGGAGTATCAGACCACTGCAAATCTACCAAGACCCCGATGTCCCTCTAAACTTTCATCTGAAATAAGGAGAAGACTGATCAGAGATGCAGCCAAGAGACCCATGATCACTCTGGATGAACTGCAGAGATCTACAGCTGAGGTGGGAGAGTCTGTCCATATACAACAATCAGTCATACACTGCACAAATCTGCCCTTTATGGAAGAGTGGCAAGAAGAAAGGCATTTCTCAAAGATATCCATAAAAAGTCTCATTTAAAGTTCGCCACAAGCCGCCTGGGAGACACAGGAAACATGTGGAAGAAGGTGCTGTGGACAGATGAAACCAAAATCCAACTTTTTGGTTGTATCAACCTTCCAGACCCCTGAGGTTCTGGTTCTGTTCCGCATCCCCAGAACCAGAACCAAACAAGGAGAAGCTGCATTCAGCTTCTATGCACCACAAATCTGGAACAAACTTCCAGAAAACTGTAAAACAGCTGAAACACTGACTTCCTTTAAATCTTTACTAAAAACCCACCTGTTTAGAGTTGTATTTGAAACATAATCAATTAAGAATTTAATGATGGGACTTGACTTAATGTTGTTTTGATTGTTGATTCTATGTTGCATGACTTTGTGTTTTTGTGTTCATGATGTAAAGCAGTTTGAAATGCCTTGCTGCTGAAATGTGCTATACAAATAAAATTTGACTGATTGACAACACCTGAACCTCCATCCCCCTCTTCCCGTGAATCACATGGGTAGGTTGTTTTTCCCGTCTCTAGTATTTGTAAGCTACTTTGCACTGAATATTATTTTATTAATAATATTACTAACAGTGTTGTTTAGATTTTTATGGTTGTTTCTGGAGTTATCATCAGAAATAATTCCCTAGAGAACAAAAAAGCCATGCGAGTAGAAATTTTACAGAAAAATGCAATGAATGGACATTCAACTTGCCAGGTAGGCCTAACAGCAGCCAGTCAGAGTGGAAAAATATTTTTGTTCTGTGACATTTTCTGATGTTAGTTGTTAAATCTTTCACAAAATGACCAGATAAAAGATGTACAAAAATGCCAGTTTAAACTTTGAACTATTTGCAAACCGACTGAGCTCTGCAGCATTAAAACATGGATAGAACTGTAACTACATTAATCATAGCTCTTCTTCTCTTCAGTGTTTCTGGTGGAGCAGCTCTGTGCTGCCTTCAGGAGAATGGGACATCAGAGTATCATCATAAAATTTCACCCAAATGGCATTTACTGTTCAAACCAGAGCTTTCAGTGGAAAAACAAAAGTTCCAGATCCTTTTAATGCCATACAAATATGAGACAGAAACATGGATTATATCTTTATATAGACCTGTCTATTGATTTATAGATTAATAGTTCGTTGTTCCATTCTATGTCTTGGTTCTCCTGTTCCAGAGTTTTCCGCAACATGCGCATCATCTTTTTTTCTTTTTTTACCCCATAAGGCGCGGAGCGGTCGCGAAGCGCGTATTGATGGAGAAATGCAGACTAACGTAAACCTTTTAGTTCCGGTATTCTGATGATTAAAATTGAAAAGTGCTGTGGTGCTACTGTTTCATACCAGATCACTTACAGCAGAGGTTCCCAAACTGTGGGGTGCGCCCCCTAGGGGGGGCGCCATGCCATTGCAGGGGGGGCACGGGAAGCGGTATGGATGAATGAAAAAAAAAAAGATGAACGCTGTGTGAACCCTTTTGCCGTCTTGGGGAGGGGTTGTAACATTTCCACAAGCACAATATGAAGGGAACTCATGGGATTGGGACTGAACAGCTGTGTAGCCTTAAGAAAACCAGTAATGAGTAAGGCTAACCATAAAAAAAAGGCTTCAATTTGCCAGAGAGCATAAAGAGTAGATTGGAGCACTGGAAGAACGTCATGCGGTTTGAGTCCAGATTTACCCAGAGTTCCAGATTGATGGGCACATCAGGGTAAGAAGAGAAGCAAGTGAAGAGATGCACTTACCATGTCCATTGCCTACTGTAGCAGCCTGTAGGATAGGGTTTCTCAATGGGGGTGGTACTGCTCAAGGGGGGCATTCAGGGGACGGAAGGGAACCTTGGTAGAAATATTTACAAATGGGGATTGCTGCAATTCTTCTGGGGGTGATTTACTCAAAGGTAAATTTTACGCCTTACATACACAACAATAACAATTTAGACTTTGAGCAACTGTGATGTGTAACGTTAAAACATGCATGACTGCAATTGTATTGATGGTAGCTTTTCTTCTCTTTGTTTCTGTTAGCTTCTTGGTGCAACTATTCGCTCCTGCCACTAGTGGGTTGATTGCACTGTCAGTTCAGCATTACACCGGCCACCGGCCTTGCTGTGATTGCTGTAATTCAGGTCTTTGGTGGTTTTCAAATATTTTATGTTCTATTGTAAATTTTTGGACATATGCTTTAGCAGTGCTCTGGTCATGTGGAAGCAGCAATATTGAAAAGGGTTTTTAATGTCTGTCTTGATGCTGCATGTTTCCAGGGAAGAACAACGGAATATCGCTGTTATAAACATGCAATGACTAAAATCACAACATCCCTCTGAAAAGCTAAACAAAATAAAGAAAACCTCCTGTGGTAGAGATAGTAACTGGTCTCTCTATGGAGTGGAGAGCACAATAGCTGGTATTATCGTGCTGGCAACGATAGTACCAGCACTTTGAATTATTTTTATCAGTATACTGGGATTTTTTCCATAGTTGTAAAAGGTTTATGTCGGTCTGCCTTTCCCCATTGGTACATTCCCTGATAGTTCGCAGAGTAGGGGGTAAAATAAAAAATAAAAAACAGACGTACACATTGGATATGAATACAGAGAATCTAACGCTGAATAGTGAAAGATCAAGAGCTTATGAATGGCAGATCAGGTGAAACACATGATGATTAGGCAGCACAGCCAGGTGAATGGCAAGTTGAGTGAAGATTACTGGTGGTGGGCGGCAACAAAAACGGGAGGCAAACTAGTAACAAGAAACTAAAGGGGACATAACAATAAACCAAGCAAGGATAATACTAATCAAAGGAAACTGGAGAGAAGAGGTGGAGAAGGTTCTCTGCACCTGCTTCATGGCAGTTGCACGGTTGCTGAGCGAATGGCTCTGCAGAAGGTCGATAAGGCTGCACAGATGTCTGTGGGGAGCAGCCTTCTCTCCACCATGGACCTACATACTACAATGCTGGAGGAGGGCACTCCACATCATGAAGGACTCCACCCATCCAGCACAGTCTGTTCCAGCCCCCTCCCTCAGGCAGGAGACTGAGGAGCATCCAGGGAAGACCACCAGACTGAGAAATGGTTTCTTCTCTGCAGTTGTCAGACTGCTGAACTCAAGTTGCACTTAATTAAGGTATAGCTCACTCACTCTTCATGCATTCAGTCACACAGTACTCCATCAGAATTTCGTACCACAAGCAAGCAATTGCGGAATGGTATGGCTTCTTATCTGCAGTTTACATGCATGGTCTGAGTATGGAAACAGACGCTGAACAGATCATGGTCACAGAGACAAACTACTGCTGGCTCTAAATCAAAGTTTTGCCAGACCCAAGGCCTGCCCCTACCCAATGACTAGTAAGCCTGTGTACTATGGTTGGAAATCAAAGCTGCAGCTCTGTGCAGCTTTCACAGAGGTGCACCCTGTGCAATATATAAATGGATATATCGCATTTATATCCATGTGACATAAATATATTGCGTGGATCTGATATATTTATCAGATTCACGCATCTGATAAATATACTGCTCAAAAAAATAAAGGGAACATTTCACTTTAATTTTGTGTGTGGCTCCAAATCCAGGCCTCCATTGGTTAATAAATTTGATTTCCATTGATGATTTTTGTGTGATTTTGTTGTCAGCACATTCAACTTTGTACAGAACAAAGTATTCAATGAGAATATTTCATTCATTCAGATCTAGGATGTGTTATTTGAGTGTTCCCTTTATTTTTTTGAGCAGTGTATATGGGCGAAACAGACTTTACTGTTCTCCAGCATATGGTACTGTTAAGGTGCCATATGCCGGAGATCCGGCATGGCGCCAAAGTGCTATCAACTGTATCCAGGACAGCTGGATATCCTGGCTTTATTTAGCTGTTGTAGCCGTTATAAAGTAGCTCAAATCGAGATTTGAGCTACTTTCCTGGGGGTTTTTTAATGGAAAATTAGGTAGCACTTTATTTGACGAGGTGTGCATAAGACTGTCATGACACTGTCATAAACATGATATAACACCTGTTATGAACATAAGGAAGTCTTTATGAATGTTTATGACAGTTGTCATGAAGTGTCATCCAGTACATAATGACACTTTTAATGCAAAGTTGCTTTAAAAGTTGCATTGAAAAGTCCATTAAAAGTCCCAACTTTGCATTATTTTGTAAATTATGACACTTTAATGCAAAGTTGGCATTTTTAATGGACTTTCAATAAAACTTTTAAAGCAACTTTGCCTTAAAAGTGTCATTATTTACTGGATGGCACTTCATGACAACAGTCAGACATTCACAAAGACTCCTTCATGTTCATGACAGATGTTATGTCAGTCTTATACACACCTTGTCAAACTGTTCCCAAAAAGGATATTTGATTTCCACAAGAAAATGACACAAAGTACAATACTGTGTTATGTCAGTCTAGCCAGAAAGCCTGGCTTATTTTATCCAGGATATCTGGAAAATCCTGACTTAATCTGCTACATGTTAATCTGTTGAGAAACAGCCCTGAACAGGAAAGGAGCTTGGATCTTCTACATATACCTGACACAGGTAACCGGTCCGAGCATGTGATCTACATGAAATATCTGATCTGCCAAATGCACCATCATGTAGCCTATTTTTCTGTTGTAGCCCCAGAAGCAATTCTGTTCCATGACCTGACTGACCATGTAACAACTCCACTCTGGCACACAGCACTACAGAAGCCTGGTGTGAATTCAGACTTCTAAATGGTTTATTGTGTGTTGTTTATGCATGTTCCTTTACTTTCATCCTGATGTTGAAATAAATAAACTCACCCAATATTTTCTGCAGTTCTTGTATCTCTGGAAGTAAGCTGAGCACTTGCTCCTATCATAGTTGCAGGTGTCCAAACACTTGTGAGAGGCATCACTTTCCTGAAAGAGTCAATGTAAATGTACTGAACTTATAAAGGATCAGTTCCAATCATAGAGCAGCACTCACTATCATCAACGCTGTCCAGCATGGGGAGGATCAATAACTTACTTCTAAGCAGGGGTTTATGTCCTGGTTCGAAATTTTTCGGGACGTTTTATCCATTTAGATCTGTGAAGAGAAAAACAAGAAAGGTTCTAGTTTTGAAATTATTTGTTCTTAGGAAAACTTTCAACAAGTGAGTGATCATTGTTTAAGTTTAACTAGGACAACTTCCTGGAGATTATACATATATACGTATATATATGTAAAATCTTTGTTGTTTGTTGTAGTAGTTACATGCTGCAGCTTTAAGCAGACATTTGGTGTGAGGTCACTGCTGAGTGGAGATTGAGCGGCGCTCCGTCTGTGAAATATTACTACCAGTAGCGCGTATAGCAGCGGTCCAACAGCAAGATCACAACCAGCGTCCTACATCACTAGCTCGTTGACTTATATTATTTTGCGGGTTATTTGTTTAGCTTTTTGACCATCATGCTCTTCCGGGTGAGTGTTGGTAGTTGTGCGCTGCTTAACCTGCTATCTGGCGGCTCCAGATGTTTTTTTTTTGTTTTTTTTTACCTGTATTGAGCCTCGATATAGCCAAATTCTGTCAAGTGTTTGTTTTTTTTTATATGTCATATCAGACTCGTTGTGTTGATGCATTCTGATTTCACCCTCGAGGTAATTTTCCGTCGCAACATGCAAACTTCCCCATTCACTTTTGTGTTAAAGTTCCTCACCACATTGCTTAGCATTTTTTGCCACCTGCTTGCACAGTGAGAAGGAAAGAGGAGATCAGCTGCACATGCAGGCTGCAAAGTGAGACACAGGTGATCGGTTTTGGTGATCAGCAACACGAGACAGTGATCGGCGATCACCGATCATATATTTTTTCACGGAAATCGACCAATTATGATCGGTGGCCAATCGATCGGCACACCTCTAAGGTTATCTCTTAATAGAGAACTTTAGGGTACATAGCTGAAACGGGTCACACATATAGTGATGCAAACCATATACAACATCAATGCAACTTCAAAAAAGATTTTCAAAAAGATTTGATTCAAAATGACAATGATGGAAAGATGCATTTCAATTAAAGATTTATCAAAAAATATTAACATTGAGATAAAAATCTAAATCTCTATACATTTTAAAAAAAGAAAATTATGAAGAAGAGACATGACACTGAATAAGTCATATGAATGGCCTATTCAATGCCATTGTTAAAGGGTTAATAGAGGACTGATGTTATGATGACTTCCTGAAGGCAGAGAAACAGGCCCAATTTTAAATGCATTAAATTACAAAGCCAAATTTAAGTAGATAGTATTTCCCTTTTAAACAGAATAAAAACTTTTTATTAAGAAAAAATGCAGTTCACTTGAATTTACCGTATTTTCTGCACTATAAGGCGCACCGCATAGAATAGACGCTGCAGTAGAGGCTGGAGTTACATTATGCATCCACTAGATGGAGCTGCACTAAAGGGAATGTCAACAAAACAGTCTGACTCTGTTTGGGAGGAGAGCCTTCCTGGGCCCGGGGCGTGGCCGGACGATGGTTACCCTTCTCCGTTCGCACACAGCATGTTGGTGGAGAACGTGGTGCTAAATGACCTGCAGACGACCTGATTCTAGACCAGTGTTTCTCAACCTTTTTTGGGCCAGCGCCCCCCTAGCCTTTATCCAGGTCCCTCACCGCCCCCCACCAAAGAATTTGTAGGCTACTTTGCACTGACCATTATTTTATCATTAATATTACTATCACTATTGTAGATGTTTTGATTTTTATGCTTGTTTCTGTATTTATCATCAAAAATAATTTCCCAGAGAACAAAAAACTCATGGGAATAGAAATTATTTTCACAGGCGTCTATGAAAAATGCAATGAACATTCAAGTTAAAATTAGTAGGCCTAACAGCAGCCAATCAATGGAAAAAATATTCTTGTGCCATTTTCTAGTTTTTAAATATTCCACAAAATGACCAGATAAAAGATGAACAACATGTCTTTTTAAACTTTGAACTATTTGCAAAACAACTGAGCTCTGCAACATTTAAACATGGATAGAACTGTAACTACATTAATCATAGCTCTTCTTGTAGGTTTCTGGTGCTGCAGCTCTGTGCTGCCTTCAGGAGAATGGGACATCAGAGTATCATCCATAAAAATTCACCCACATGGCATTTATTGTTCAAACCAGAGCTTTCAGTGGAAAAACAAAAGTTCCAGATCCTTTTAATGCCATATAAATATGAGACAGAAACATGGATTATATCTTCATATAGACCTGTCTATTGATTTATAGATTAATAGTTTTACTGGACAGAAATTACAAAAAACAAATATGGTTCTTGATCAAATCCTAATGAGTCAAATTGAAAGTGTCATGGAGTCATCAGCCTCTTGACATTAACACTGACATGAAAAATAATATTGAAGAAATAAATAATCTAATTAAAAACATAAATAAGTGATAAGTTATTTACTGTTATGGTCTGTAAGATATATTTATTCTCAGTGTTAGATACTTCTACAATATTTTACCTTTTATCTGGAAATAGTGTCTGTTTATTCTTACCATACAGTCTCTGTATTAATTATTGCTCTAAAGGTCTTGCCATACCAGTTTATTCCTCTGTATTTACTTTAGTTTCTTAGTTTATTCTTGCATTTTCTTCTTCATTCATTTCCATTTAGTTTCCTTTCATTAGTATTATCCTCTCTTGGTTTATTGCTATGTCCACGTTAGTTTCTTTCCTGTTGCTAGATTTATTGTATCGTTTACCATCGCTCACCATCTTCACTCATCACCTGCTGCTCCTTCTAATTGTCATGATGTGTTTCACATCATGTGTTGATTTTTTCACTGTTCAATGTTGGATTCTCTGTTTTTATGCCATAATTCACATCTAGTTCGTCGCTCCGTTTTATGTCGCGGTTCTCCTGTTTCAGAGTTTTGCGCAATGTGTGCGTCTTTTTTTTTTTTAACCCCCTAAAGTGCAGGGCGGTCGGGAAACGTGTCGATGGGGAAAAGGCAGACTGACATAAACCTTTTAAAACAACGGAAACAATTTCTGCAGTCTGATTATTGAAATTTAAAAGTGCTGTGTTGTTCTATCACCCCGTTTCATACCAGACCTTACAGCTCCGATGTTAATGCTATAAAATGAACGCTCTCTATCGTGGTGTCACCATGGAGGGATTTCTTTATTTAAATGGGTTCATTTTTCAGAGGGATACAAAGTGAGGTGATTTTAGCTACCAGTAGCAGAAGAACAGAGCTGCGCCAAGAAGCTAACAGAAGCTAACAAACACTGAATAGAAGAAGAGCTGCCATTGATACCGTTGCAGCCAAGCATGATTTAATGTTACACAATACAGTTTTACCAAGTTGCTCAAAGTCTAAACTGGTATTGTTGTGCATTTAAGGTGTAAAGTTTACCTTCGACCAAACGCCCCCCAAAGGCATCCCAGCGCCCCCCTTTTGTAAAAATGTCCGCCAGCGCCCCCTGCCGTCCTCTGAACGCCCCCTGGGGGGGCGGTACCGCCCACGTTGAGAACCGCTATTCTAGACGGTCGGTAGGTAGATAGGTCAGTCAAACTTTATTAAGGGGCCTGCCACCTGTGCCCATCCCTTTAAACCCAGTGTTTCAAATTTGTCATGAAAAATAGATATAAGCAGGTCTGACATACTTATCCCAACACTAGCACACAGTAGCTGTGAATATTGTCAGGTGTATTATGATATATGTGTCACCTTTGAAAAGCGAGACCGACGACTATAAGGTTCGCACATGTGGTTCTCACTCATGGTCCAAAATAAAAAACATGAAGAAAGTTGGTAATAGTTAATTTCTAAAAACAATTTCAATTTTCATAGTAAAGATTTTAATTTACACTCAAAAATTCAGACAAATAATAATTTTATGTAAGCAAAACATGAAAAGTCACAGGAAATATGTATTCTTCCCACAATGCATTGTGAGATCTGATTCAGCGCTGTGAGATTACTCACTGCCTCTGTCTAGGACCCGTTGCTATGGTAATTAATTATCTGCACCTGGACTGGCTCTCTCCCTGGTTTCTATACTTGTGAGACACCCAGCGTCGTTCTCAGGGCCTTGACAAAAAACCATAAGACCTAGGAAAATTTTGAAAACATTTTACGGGAGCAGGCATGTGTATCTATGTCATGACCAACTTTGAGATCAATAGGCCGCTATTTGTGCCTGTGAGGGAGAGTTAAAGAGAGTTTTTGAGTCAGACCTCCACTGTCCTGTGTGTGTGTTTCAGAGAGAAATCTTAGTGATTCTGTGAGACATTCAGCCTAAACTTTTGTCGTTTTTTTTAAATTATGTCGTGATTTTTACACAGAATCCCAATAAAAATAATAGCTCCCTTCTCGGCATCGAGCCGCACAATTTGATACCACTTTTGTGGGGGTACACGCAGCGGTACGAGCCGCATTAACGGTGATGGAAGAAAAATAAATAATCTATAATAATAATAAAGAGACATTCTATTAGGTGAAGAACAATAGGTGCCTGCCATGCAATGCATAGGGAGAGCAGTGACTGACCTGCTTCGCAGGTCAGTCACTGCTCTCCCTATGCATTGCTATGGCATGCCCCAATTACAAACCAGCCTTGTGACAATTATCCCAGCATGCACCGCACACTTCTTCTTCTATGGGCAAAAATGAAGTCTGCGGCTGCTTACCGTAGTTGCTAGGCCTGTTGTGGCTCAATATTGGTCCATATATAAGACGCACCGGATTATAAGGCGCACTGTTGGCTTTTGAGGAAATTGAACGTTTTTAGGTGTGCCTTATAGTGCGGAAAATATGGTAATTCTTGAAGGTAGCCAACACTGTTCTGATTGCTGATTGTCTAGAAATGCACAATATATTGACAACAGGTGACGTTATTCATTTTTAACATATCGATCTGCTAAACGGGCGATAACAACCAATGTTTATTTTCATCCTATTGACATTTTTGTTTGTGTTCCGGAGGGGTAGAGGGTCTTGGTCATGTGCTATTTGTTTGGTCATGTGACAGTGACACAGTGATAGTGATGCAGCCTGTTTACTTCTGTTGTTTAAAGTCTGTGTTGTGTATGGTTGTTCCACAGTCCTAATAGAGAGAAAGACGAACAATGAGATAAATTTTGTATTCTGAAGGTAGTTGGTCACAATGTATTGAATTTTAAAAAACTTACTGAAAAAAAGAGGAAAAAAGTGGATCAACGTTCTACAGCTAAAAACAGGAGGTCCAGAAACTAACAATGTCAGAGTTTGCAGCGACCACTTGCTAACTGGTAATGATCATTTAAATTGTACTTTTAGATATTTTGTTAGTTACTTAGAAATACAAGCATTCATATGTAAGGTAAGATATATTATTTGTATGCATCATGAGCTGTGACTATTTCCCCACTCTCTCTGGCCACGAACCATGTTTTTAATGGGGTTTCTATAGATTGCTGTGAATGGTTGACATACATTGTAGAAATGCAGCATAACTTAACATGAATTTGGGTTTGCAAAAGCTAAATATATTACAGCATATCACACCAGTTTTAAAATCCCTACACTGGCTCCCTGTAGCTCAGAAAATAGACTTTAAAATACTGTTGTTAGTTTATAACGGTTTAGCACCACAATATATTAAAGATCTACTGTTATTATATCAACCTTCCAGACCCCTGAGGTTCTGGTTCTGCTCTGCATCCCCAGAACCAGAACCAAACGAGGAGAAGCAGCATTCAGTTTCTATGCACCACAACAGCTGAAACACTGACTTCCTTTAAATCTCAACTAAAAACCCACCTGCTTAGAGTTGTATTTCAAATGTAATCAATTAAGAATTTAATGATGGCACTTGACTTAATGTTATGTTTTGATTGTTGATTTTATGTTGCATGACTTTGGGTGCGTTCACACTGCAGCCGGAAGTGACTAAATTCCGATTTTTTGGCAATTTCGATTTTTTTGCCGGGGCCGTTCACACTGCCAGTAAATGCGACCTGTATGCGTTCTGCAGTGTAAACGGGCAAACGACCTGAAAGTGTCCCGCATGCTCAGTGTTCTGCCAACCGCCATAAAAAGAAGAAGTGCTCAGTGTTTGCGGAAGTAAACATGGAGGCTAACGGTGGAGCTTAGCTTACATATTTCAAGTTGTTGTCCGGCCGGAGCAGCATGTTAACAACTTAATCCTCATATAATCCGTCATGGTTGTTGTTTTTCTTCCCACTGGCGCTTATCAGGACGCAGAATAGTGAGATTTGTTGAGAAACAGTGACGTTCAGTTCGGATGAATGCGACCTGGACGTTAGGCCGCATTTGAATCGGATACGTATCGGATATGGGTCAGATTGGAAAAAGAATCCAACCTGTGCTGTTCACACTGCCATGAAAAGATCAGATACAGGTCGCATTACGTCAAAAGAATCGGAATTGAGTCACTTCAGGCTGCAGTGTGAACACACCCTTTGTGTTTTTGTGTTTGTTATGATGTAAAGCAGTTTGAAATGCCTTGCTGCTGAAATGTGCTATACAAATAAAATTTGATTGATTGATATTTACAAATAGATCCAAGCACATAGAAATAACGTGGGTTACCTTGTTGTTTGCGTTAGCATGATCATAGACCACTTAAAATACTTAAAATAGCACAACTCGCTACTCACTCGCTACTCACCCAGACAGAAACAATCAACAGTCATTTACTACTCCCATTGATCCAACCTGAAACTAAATTATTGTATGCTTCCAGGCTTTTGAAATCTTCCATCTAGCTCGTCGTATAATAGGAGGTTTGCAGCACCAGAAAGTTAGTCATGTCATCGCCTTGACGCTGGGTAAATTCTCAAGATTATATGACAAGTCTTTTACAAAGACAATATGGGTCATTTCCTAAATATACACATACTTTTTCGAGATACCTCATCTCTGGCAGCACATTTAGGGTACATGCTGTGATCCATTTTGCTCCGTTTTGAACAGGAGAAATCCTGAGCCCCATCTGAATTTTGAGCGTCCTCCACCTCATGTGTCTGCAACCCAGCAATAGAAGCAGTAAGACTTGTTTCTGCCCTGGTGAGAAGTGAGTTGTGCTGTTTTAAGTAATTAGTCTGCTAACAATACTATCATTAACGCAAACAACAAGCTAACCTGTGTTATTTCTATGAGCTTGGACCTACTTGTAAATAATTTATTTAGCTTCTGCAAATTCAAATTCTATAGAGCCCCCTAGGAGATATGGGGATTTTTCTTTTCTTACCTCGCAAAATTGTGCTCTCTTGCAATAATGTACTAATCAGTTCATGTGGCATAACTGAATACTATAAGTAGTAAGCCTTATAGTATTCATCGTACTTTCTGCTATAATATAAAGCTTTCATGAGGTTTTTCCTCATCTTGTGAAATATCTGAAGTTTTATATCTTTTTCTTTAGTACAGAAATGCACCACAAACCTCTGATATAAATAGAAACTTTCCGTAAGTAGGAAAGAACTAAAAATACATCCAAACTATTTGGACTATTTCTGAGTTATTATCACAGGGTAATGAGTCATCTGACAGTTTTGATCGTGTCTCTATTGTGTTGGTAGTCTGAATGGTTTAAAGGGCCGTTTTAATGTGCAGTTCTGTCACACTCTTACATAAACAGAGATGCAGTGAATAAATCGATTTTTAATCAGTTTTTTTGCACCAAACAGTTAAGAATAAACACTGAGTCTCTTTAAATGTGTATATATTTGAACATTTTAAACTGACATTTGTGACAGTATACAAAATAGACAATCAAATATTGCAGTAAGCATATTGAAAGGTAACGCAAAAGTATTGCAAAGGAATGCAGAACAATTTTTTCCCCATTTCCCCTATTATATATTTACCTTACATATGAATGCTTGTATTTCTAAATAAATGTCCAATTAAATATCTGAAAATACAATTTGAATGATGTGATCCTGTTTTTAGCTGTAGATTGTTGATCCACTTTTCTCCTCTTTTTTCTGTATGTTTTTTTAACATTAGCTCCCTTGTGGCCAACTACCTTTGGTATGCAAAAATAACATTTATCTTTCTCTCTATTCCAACAGTTGGAACAACCATACACGACACAAACTTGACCCCCATTTACATTGCGTGATTTCAGTCCCACGTCATCTTAAATCCAGCAATATGTGGGCAAGGCCTAAGGAGTCTTTTTCAGTTTTTTAAAAAGACAGAGGCCCAATTTCACATTAAATTTAGAAGTGTAATGATTCCTCGAATAATTCAAGTACCTCAATTATTAAAATTCCTCTAGACAAATTTATCTGCTTCAAAGCTTCATTAAATTATGTTTTATTATTTAGCCCACTGTGTTCCCCCCGGGTGATTATTTGTGTTGAGCTGCGCTCTCACTTCCGCCTATGAGTTATAGGTAAGTGCTAATTGTTAGCAGCATAAAATCCAATTTTCAAGAACGGTCTGGGAGAATTTTTTTTTATTGATGTCTGGATTTTTATTGTTTCGGGGGACCAATAAGCATCCTTAAATTGAGTGATCCGATGCTTGAGTACGACAGCCTTTCTCTTACCGGAGCTGGTGCCTGATGGCGGTGAAGAACGTTGCAGGCGTATTTATACAGGTGAGTGGATAGACTGAACACTATGAGGTGGCTGCGCTGCTGTTGATGCTTAACGCAAGTGAAGCTTTACAGATGAACCAGAATTTTTTTTTTATATCATCTCGGTCTCAGCAAATTTGTGGCAGAGCGCATAGTGGCGGTACATAGCTGCAGGGTTTCCTCCAGAAAACTTGCTAAGCCCGGTGGTGGGGGCGTCGAGGCGGTCCACCGTGTTTTTGTATTAAAAGATGTTAAGTTGACAGGAAATATTAAAGTATTACTGCGTAATTATATGTTACAGGAAAACATCTCCAGTGAAATGCTATTTAAACCCACAACTAGTCTAAAAACAACAAATTTGCTCGTCTGTTTAATCCAAATTAAGTCAGCGGCTCCATCAGGCCCCCAAGAGCTTCAGGGGCCCCGTAAACACTAATATTTTAAAACAGACCACAGATACATAAATGTAACACTTGTTTATTGAGATGATCAATGCTGTTAAATTTGATTAAATTGTTTCATACATAAGTTAAAAGATTTAAAATTGTTTAAAATTTAAATGCAAGATTTTAAGGAGCTGGCAAGTTTACTTTGTAAAACTTCAAAGAACAATATTCATAGTTAGACTGTTTTGTTACCATAGTAACAATGTGATGCTATGAGTTTAATCTTTGAATTTACAAATCCAAATTAGTAAACTGCGATTATAACTTATTGCTTTTTATGCTGGCCAATTAAACTACTCTCGTCTGCCATATTTCACTAACTCTAACACAGAATCTGTTAGAGGTGATAATGATTTTAGCAGGTAGAGGGGCCCCTAAGTCAAAGTCTGCACAGGGCCTCATGTAGCCTTGGACCGGTCTTGCACAATGAGCAAATCCGCTGCATTGCGCAGAGATCCGCAACAAACAGGAGATTTGGCTTTAGTAGTTGCTCCATTTGGTGTCTGTTGAGTTTTAATTGTCACAGAAAATATTCTGGTTGGTCGAGTTCATGGGACTCGACCGTGTCTGACGGTCACGAGTTTCTCAGATCTCTGTGCGGCCGCACGCATTAACTCTAAGTAGACAACGCATTTGATATGGTTTGATGCATCGTGTAACCAGAAAAATAATACTAAAAATAATATAAAATGAACGTTATGCATGACTTGGAGGAGAGCGTGAAAGCTCCTCACCGGGCTGAACCTGCATGATCAGGTTAGCGCTGCTTGTTATCCACAAACTTTCCGGCCAACCGGGACCACAGACATAAACTATACAGGGAAGACAGACACAGAGCCACACGCTGGGCAGCGTGTTGAGATGTAAACGCCGCAGATAGTTGTTCGTTCACAAAGATAAATTATTCTCACCGCTTCACAACGCGCCTCTGAATTCGCTACAACGTATTCCTGCGGTTCACATTGAGCTGCGCAACCAGAGCTAATGCGGCGGGTTTTAAACTCTTACCTAGAGTTCTCCAGAGGATCATAATTCCTCACAGTAGGTTGATGTAAATATCCATACAGGCAGTGGTGGAGAAAGTACTCAAAAAATGTACTCAAGTAAAAGTAAAAGTAAAAAAGTACTGGCTTTTAAAAATACTTAAGTATTAAAAGTAAAAGTACTTGCTGAATGCACCTAATCCCTATTGCAATATCATTAAGTGAACCGATCATATTTAATTTTAATACATCAGTAATGTGCCATTTTAATGAACAATGCCACAGATAAAGGATGTTTGTATTATTTTTACTCTCTGTAACATAGTTTAGGCTTAGAAATGCGATTCTATGCATCATAATTTCAGGGATGGAAACATCTTGTCTCCTGTCCTAACATAGCATGAACTTCACTTTTTTTGCCACTAGTGGCTTTTATTTTTAAAGAAATCCAACAGAAAGGAGATGGAAAGAAGGTGGGTGGGGGAGGACATGCAACCAAGGAGCCAGTAGCAGAGTTGTAGTCTAGACCAGCACCCAAGACCAAGTCAAGACGTAACACAATAAAATTAAGTGCACTGATCAAAATTGCTTCTCAAATTGATCTTAAAGATCCACATTCCCATAAAACACCTAGATATTAGCTGTAATAAATGTAATCAATAAAGTTCCGTCCAGAAGAATCGGATCGTTCCTGAATGTCATATCAATGCAGACTTTGGTCACAGCGTTGTCCCATATAAGCGACACCTCAGTCAACACCTCCGCACAATAGAGTGACAACTTTTTTTCATCGCAGATGCAACGTGTGTCTCTGTAGAGACGCATCACATCCACAGATCTTACCTTTCTTTAAGCTTTCCTTCCAAGTGATGCTAAAAGTTGGACGAAGTCCCCACCGTCTGTGAAAGCGAAACGCTGCTGATTTAACATGTCGCCATATCTTATGATTTATGCAGCGCTATTATATGACTGACGATCAGACAGACATCTTCTCCCGCTCAGAGGAAACCACTGCGCATGTCTGGAGCTCCGCGTGCGAGTAAAGGTGGAGGCGATGGGTGACAACAGACACTAAGTCACGTTATTGCCCGGATTTTACGGCGCCACCTTAAGTCCCTGAACGTCACATTTTAACGGACAAAAAGCGCAACGCAACTTGGATGTAACGAGTAACGCGACAGAAATGTAGTGAAGTAGAAAGTACAGATACTTACTGTAAAATGTAGTGGAGTAAAAGTAGAAAGTATCCATTATTAAATCTTACTTAAGTAAAGTACAGATACATGAAAATTGTACTTAAGTACTGTAACGAAGTACTATTATTTTCCTTGAAACGTAAACAAGCAACGCTTAGCCTGGCGGCGGGGCTAGTAAAGCATGGCGGGCCGCCAGGCACTGGGGGAAACCCTGAGCTGGTAGATGTGCCTCTGTGTGTGACAAACGAAGTTGTCAAATCCCATCGCTAACATGAACACAGAAGCTATAATGCAGGGGTCCCCAAACTACGGCCCGTGGGCCGGATTCGGCCCGTCTTCTCATTTGGTCCGGCCACCTGAACAATACCAGAGAGCATTCAGTGTTTTTTTTTTTCATATATATGTGGATTTTTCTTCAACCACCAGGGGGGCTCTTGAGCAGATATGAAACTTAGTTTCCCTCAATGGAATATATACTAGTCAGTATCAGTCACGTTTCGCTCACGGCTTTTTTCCATTTGCATTCTGGGTAAAAATCTATCTACAAACGCGAATATGTCGTCGGCAGTAACACCCCCCTACCCCCCTCAACAAAAGTTTTCTAAGGTTTCTTTCTCGAAAAACTAAGACCGGCCCCCGACCAGAAAAGGGAGCAGTTATGTGGCCCTCGCAGGAAAAAGTTTGGGGACCCCTGCTATAATGGCTGGGAAAGGAGAGAGTTCATCTATTAAATTGACTGAAGATGAATACAAACTAAAACTGGAGTATAGACATTTTTTATGAATAAGAGCCTGGCTCTTTATAATCAAGTTGAATATAATTTCAGATTTTTGTATAACTTTTCTGCATGTTAACTTGGAAAGTGAGCTATTGTTGCAGGTTAATTATCTAAACTACAGAAAAGTTATTGTTCGGGATGCTCAAATATGGAAAAATTGGACTGATGTTGATCTGATAGTAATACTGCTGTTAGCTTTCCCAATATTTATGTTCTATCTGATTGCTCGATTAATCGTAAGAGCCCCCTAGAATACTCGATTACTAAAATATTTATTTATTTAGAAGTTAAATTAAGTCAAATTTATTTTCTTTCAAGGCATTTTTATAACTGAAGGAATCATAGTTACTTGATTGTGCCATATTATGGCATGTTCTTGGAAATTGAATAGTACTTCACCTTTAAAAGCGCGCAAGCTTAAGGTGGCAAAATAAATAAATAAATTCAGAGGATATGTTTATGACCTGATAAATATGTGCCATTTAACGGAAAGTGTGAATGTTTGGAGGAGTGGCAGAACGCTTACACCGAAGTAGTTTGAGTGACAACGCCGTCACAAGATCACATGTCACTAGAGAGTAATGAATGAAGAACTGATTAATGAACCTTTCGACAAAAGCAATGGGTTTGAAAGTGTAATTGGTCCATAAGGCTTCATTTGGCCATCAACACCGGCTGGCTAAGAGCTCTTCTACCTGTTCAGGTGATGTCATGGAGAAAACCCACCTACCTTTACCAAGGACACCTACAATACGACGCTGGGAAGACTATAGGAACCGCTGTGGACCCACACGGCTGAAGGTCATGGCTCAGTTATGAAACAAACCGGAGTGACTGACTCAGCTGGTATCACACTGCTGTATCACGTACTATCTGCTAAATCCTCTCCAAATTAAATCATATGATGTCCTGCTCTAGAAAGCTACAAATAACTAGCAAACTCGTGCTTCCAAATGCACTGTGACGCCTGCTACAGCGTATCAGGAAACTCCGCCAAAGTCGTCGTCACCTGAACGTAACATCAAACCAATGAAAGTGCCGGAAAGCGCTAACCCCGTCGCATGACAGCCCGGCAGTCCAATAGGATTCCTTCTGCGGTCCGTTCTTCCTCCTATCGTTGTGAAACAGAGCAAAGCACTAATAACGATTGACAGGATGACTAGCAAGTCCAAAAAAAAAGCCGTTTATTGAAAGGCCTGTACGAGAGATGGACGTGAAAATGGCAGCGCCGTCAACAAATCACATGAAGCAGGGCACCGGGGTGGGCGTGGCCACTGTATAGTGCGGTTGCATCGCAGCGCATACACAATGGCTGCCCGAAAGAGGAGAGAGCAAACAATTTTCAGGCCCGCCGCGTCTGGCAAAAAATATGAGAAAAAAATTATAAAAAATTCGGAAAATAGTTGAAAGTCAAGAAAAAGTCCACAGAAAGGATGTGGAAGCTCCCAGGGTAAGTTTGGTGTAAATGAAACAAACGGGCACTCCGCTGATGCCTTCAAATATCGGGGTTATTTAAATGAGGAGAGGTGGGGGTGAGTTGGGGGAAAAAGTTTCTGTTAATCAGTCCTCCGTTACGGAGCAGAGAAAAAAGTAGCGAAGTATTTTCCTTCTGAAAACCCGTGAAGAAGTTCAGTCAGTGCTGACAGGAATGCGTGTCATAGTGCGCCTCCACCAACGTTAAAGAAGTGACAGAAAGTTGGAGTTGACTGCTTTTTTTATTATTATTTAATGACAGCGACAGTGCGGTGGGCTTTGCAAGAAACCTAAACTCAGAAATAACATCCATTCTATCTGCTGTGTTCAGATACACTTGTTTATCTTTTACCCACATGCTGGTTACCGTGAGCAGGGTCAATACGTTTCTTTAAGCATTTCTTTGTGAAAAATGAGGACAACCCCAGTAGCGACAGGCTATAGTGAGAGGGGAGATTCATAGTGCATGCAGAAACGGATGGCAGACTGGCATCGCTGTAACCGGGAGGAAAACAAACCAGTCTATAGTCATTAAAGGTGGAGAGGGAAGGTTGGTTTGGCTGGCAGTTGAGGGTTTCTGGAAGATGGTAAAGTTGTGCAGAGCGGGGCGTCTGTCTGCAGGACGGTTCACACTGCTGCTTCCACATGCTGACGCGGGTAATTGAAGAGATGATGTGCTGTACTCATCTGTGCTGCTGTATGCCTGGCTGGAACCTTTTACTCTTATTTGCTGGTGTTCATGATGACTGTGAACATTAGTTGTCCTGCTTTGAGTTGGAATTTACTCAAGAAAACTGAGCCACTAAAAAGAAAAAAAAATTATATATACTGTTATACTGCACAATTATTACGCAAGTTGTACTTTGATGATTAATTTTATAGTTGAACATCTACAGCGCTGTCAATCCAAAATGTTAATAACCTTTCAAACCTCAATATTTAAGAAAGTAAAAGTGAGATTTTGGCTTTCTTAGGACAATATCTATGTGTGCACACTAAAGCTATTAATGTGCAGCATTATTATGCAACTGAATTCAAACTGAAAATTTTCCCATCTCACTTGTTTATTGTCATCTGTTAAAGTGAGAATAATAACCATTTCTGACATTTAAAAAAATAAATCAGTGACCAATATATTCACCCTTCTTTTCAATAACAGTTATAGACCTTCCATTTATAGAGTCTGTCAGTTTCTTGATTCAAGGATGCAAGAATTTTTTTATTGCCATATCACCTTTGCTCGTTTGTGGTACAAAATTCTAACTCAGGTTCTAGATAAAGAAATTTAATGTACTAACAAAAAATAAATCATAACGTGTATATATATATATATATATATATATATATATATATAGATATCCATATTAAAAAGTGTGTGTGTGTGTGTGTGTGTGTGTGTGTGTGGGTGTGTGTGTATTTGTGTGTGTGTGTGTGTGTGTGTGTGTGTGTGTGTGTGTGCGTAAATAATTTATGAGATGAAGTTGAATTAGACTGCTGTACTCAAGCTGCACCTGATGGCTGAAGGGAAGAATCTGTTTCTCAGCTGAGCGGACTTGCCCTGGATGCTCCTCAGCCTCCTGCTTGAGGGGAGCGGCTGGAACAGACTGTGTGCAGGATGGGTGGAGTCCTTCTTGATGTGAAGAGGACTCCTTACAGTCCTCTGTGCAGTCTTAACCATGCTCTGCAGAACTGTCCTCTCAGCTGCCGTGCTATGCGATGATGCAGGTGCAGAGGACGCTCTCCACCACACAGCGATAGAAGCTCCTCAGAACTGAGTTCACAAGTCCAGCTGTCTGCAGTTTCCTGAGGAAGTAGAGATGCTGGTGGGCCTTCCTGACCAGACAGGAGCTGTTGGCACTCCCAGGGTTTCCCCCAATGTATTATAGGCCTGGCAGCCCGCCGTTCTTTACTAGCCCCGCCGCCAGGGTTAGGATTAACCCTAACCCTTACCCGCCTTTCTTGTTTATGTTTTTAGTAAAATAATAATAATAATAAAAAAACGCATTGTTGTTTTTTTTTTAAAGTCAGATTGCGAGGGTCTATTGCTCTGAGCGTTTCACTGGCAGATCAGATTTATTCCTAAATTATAAAAGATATGTTTATAGAAGATAGGTTTATAGTTTATGCATTTAAAGCTGGACCAATCACACTGCTGGTGCCTCTGTGGCGTTGCCTCACTCGCTGCAGCAGCTGGATGTCTTAAGTTTATCTCAGTGCGGATCGTGCGCGCCTCCTTTCATTCAAATTGGACACAGGCTGACCTGTATGGATATTTACATCAAACCCCTGTGAGGAATTATGTTTCCTTCCAGAGTTTTTGATCAAGGTAGGAGTTTAAACCCCTCCGCATTAGCTCTGGCTGTGTGGAGGGGTAAAGCTAGCCGCCTCTTTGAAAATGACAGTAAAGCCATCCCGCATTCAATTTTTACGTGCACCACAGCATAAGACGTTACGGCACCCTAATTTACCAGCTCCTGTCAGAGTAAAAGCTCACATCCCTTCATGTTTGATCTACTGCAAGTAGATTTCCAGCAGCTTCAAGTTTAGACTTTGTATGTATGCAGTTGCAAAAGAAAGAATGTATTGGAAATAATTGGGGACATTAAGCAATGCTGAAAAATTCTCTGCTTCCAGCAACATCTCTCACTTCTGGGTGGCAGAGGGACACCTCTAGAACAAAACCAGCAAATGTCAATGTGATCTGATGTTTAATTTCAAAATAAAAGCCTTGTAAAATAACACATTTAGAATTTTAGTTTTACCAAAGTTAACATATACATTGATGAAAAACTCTAAAGGTTCCAGTGACTTCTCTCACTTCTGAGTGACAGAGGGACAGCTCTAGAACACAACCACCAAATGTCAACCCGATCTGATGTTTAATTTCAAAATAAAGGCCTATTAAAATAAGATGTTTTTATTTCCCCCTCCTAAGTTGCCACTTCGTTGTTCCTTCACCTTTAAGACCTTTACTGGCCAGACACATAGTGGAGTACTGTGATGCATGTGATGGAGCATTGTCCTGCATAAAAATCATGGTCTTCTTGAAAGACGCAGACTTTTTCTTGTATCACTGCTTGAAGAAAGTGTCTTCTAATAAATGGCAGCAGGTTTGGGAGTTGATTTTGAATCCATCTTCAACCTGAAGAGGTCCAACCGGCTCATCTTTAATAATACCAGCCCATACCAGTACCCCACCTTCACCTTGCAGGCATCTGATGCAAAGTGTAGCTCTGTGCCCATTACTGATCGAGCCACGGGTCCATCCATTTGGTCAATCAAGAGTCACTTTCATCTCATCTGTCCATAAAGCTTTGAAAAAAATCTGTCTTCAGATGTATTGGTTGGCACAGTCTTGACGTTTCAACTTATTTGTATTGTTCAGTGCTGGTCAAGGTAAGGAATTTCAGCCTTCCTTACCTTGGCCATGTCTCTGGAATATGACAATATTTGTTGTAAATCCCTTTGCCTTAATCACTGCCTTGATGCAGTCAGCCTGTGGCACTGCCTGGGAATTATGAAAGCAGAGATTTCCTTGATGTTTGCTGTCAGCTCTTCCTTGTTGTTGGATCTGGTGCCCCTCATTTTCCTCTTGAGAATACCCCATAGATTCTCAATGGTGTGTAGGTCCAGCAAGTTGGCTGGCCAGTTAAGCACTGAAGATCAAACCAGACTTTGGGGGCAAGTCCTGCCGGAAAATGAAATCTAAAGTTCCATACAGATCCTCAGCAGAAGGAATCATGTAGTGGTGACCTTGGATTTCAGAAAGCAGAGTTTACCAATGCCTGCAGCAGACATTGTGCCCCAAATCATGACTGACTGGATATTTCAAGCAGGGTTCAGTTGTTCACCCGTCATCCTCCAAACCCTTGGACCTTGACTATCAAATGAAATGCACACTTTGTTTTCACAGGAAAAGAGGACATTGGACCACTGGCCAGTAGTCCAGCCCTTCCACTAGACTTTCCATTGATATGCTTGGACACAGCACCCTGTGAACAGCCAACCTCCTTAGCGATAACCTTTAGTGGCTTACCCATCCTATGGAGAGTAACAATGATGGTCTACTGACCAGTTGTTAGGTCTGCAGTTTTACCCATATTTGAAACGCACTGAGACAATTGAACCAAAATGAAACAATTTAATGACACCTAGTGGTGCTTTGAGTTTAGTAGATGTTTAGTGTGACACACTCAAATGTCAACATTCTTGGTTTGATTTCTTCACAGTATTCAAATTTCTGGAATTCCGCGCGCGCGCACACACACACACATATAAAATAAGCAATCCTGAGTTACTAAATCAAAACTTCCTGAGAGCATGGCTAATTGTTTTGTGGTGGTTCTGATTGGCTGTTTCTGACCGAACTCAGTAACTCTGCAGAACACAGGAAGGAGACAGAGAAGATTGATTTCATGTTTTTTTTATCTGTCTTCTGTTAGAACATAGCGAAAGTTGTAATACATATGAAAAATCTTTTTTGTTTGTTTTAGTTACATGCTGCAGCTTTAAGCAGACGGTCGGCGTGAGAGGTCACTGCTGGGTGGAGGTTGAGCGGCGCTACGTCTGTGAAATATTACTACCAGTAGCGCGTAGCGGCGGTTCAACAACGAGAGCAAAACCAGCATCTTCCAGTGCTAGCTCGAAGACTTATTATTTCTTGGGCTTTTGTTTAACTTTCTGACCATCTTCCATGCTTTTCCGGATGAGTGTTGGTAGCTGTGCGCTGCCTTACTTGCTATCTGGCCACTCCGGATGTCTTTTTTTCTGCAGTGAGCCTCGATGTAGCCAAACTCCATCAAGTGTTTGTTTTTTAAATGTCACATTAGATTCGTTGTGTTGATACATTTGATGTGCTTCACCCCCGATGTCCGTCGCAACACACAAACTTCCCCATCCACTCTGAGCGTTATAGTTCCACTCGGCATCGCTTGTGTAGTGTGAAGAAAAGAGGAGATGAGCTGCAGCAGGCTGGGAAGTGAAGTACAGGTGATCGAACAACCCGAGATGATCGGCAACCCGAGACAGCGATCGACGATCACCGATCATAGACTTTTTCACGGAAATTGGCTGATTGTGATCAGTGGCTGATTGATTGGCACACCTGTAATAATTATATATATATATATATATATATATATGTAACGGGTGGTAATTCAATGAGGCAATCAGGTTTCGATGAAATCTTCTTTTTTTATTCTGGAGAAGAAGAGTAAAACAATAAATCAACTTCCTCTTCTAATCTCCTTGCACTCCAGCCCACAGCAGCGCAGAACAACGCTGTCTACTAACTTTTTTTTTTCTTTTTCTCTTTTTTTTTTTTTTTTTTTTTTTACAATTCAACAAAAATCAACGGTAACAAAAGAAGAAATCTCACAAAAATCAAACTAAAAACAAGAGGAGAAAAACGCCACCTGGTGGCCACAGCAACACAATAGACAGAGTGAAATAAACAGAGATAAAAAGGATAACTTAAAATAAAAACACATACCTGGAGAAGAAGAGTAAAACAATAAATCAACTTCCTCTTCTAATCTCCTTGCACTCCAGCCTAAATGTGAAAATAAAAACAATGTTCAACCGGAGTGTGCTGGATTAACACCGGTTTTTCGCGCCAAAATTAAAGAAAGAAAATTATAATAAAACTGGTTATAAAAACCCACAATGATGGTAAAAACTGCAAAATAACACATTAACAAACAACAATGAGCATCATATGATAAAACTTCCACATAAACAACAACATCCGTACAGAAAATAAACATATATCGCAGCAGTGAACTTGTCTGACTTACCCACAGCAGCGCAGAACAACGCTGTGAGGGAAAAGGGGGAAGCAGAGATGCTATGAGGGCGGACCGAGCTACGGAAGCCCAGGAGACACAAACGAGGCAAAGTGTAGAAAGGCGACCCCCGCAGGCAAAACAGCAAATAATAACTAAATAAGATAAAATTCACATATTCTCAATATAAAATGAATTACAAATTATAATTTTAAAAAAAGTACATTTGTAACTCTGTTACACTCACCCCCACTGAATTTTATCGAATACGAGCATCAACCACACAGCGTACATCACTGAAAATAACACAAATCATAGATCACCTGGGGTTGACATTGAGAACACAGACAACTAATGTATCCCATAAGGATGAAGTGGTATGAGGGTAACGCTTATCCCCCAATCCATCAACTGCCTATAGGGTGCCTTGTACACCCCACAAGACCCCAACACAGTGTAGTACAGGCTCATTACACAATACAAAATGAAAATATCACGTCCAGACAAAAAAAAAGTCAGACCCAAAAGATTATAGGCTAGCCGGTGAAGAAATCAATCAGTAAAGGCAGGGAACATTGATTTGCAACCAGCTCAAGCATCAAACTTGTTCTGAACATCTTGCCTGGACATAGTCTGTATGAGCCTGTTCACAGGTTTGACTAGGCGACCGAATCTAGACCTAACTTCCGTCTGTGCAGTATAGTCATCATGGTGCACAGTTGAGGTCTGGTCAACAGTGTGCAGAATAGCAGAAGCACCAACTGTATGGCCCACACTACTAAGGCTGGGGTCTGGGCCCCTTATGTCCACCGGGACGTCCACAACAGTCATAACAGCAGAGTCACCTCCCACAGATTGACTCGTCGTGTAGCCCATGGCCGAAACTGAACAGTCTTCAGGACTGGAGGTCATGCTCTTTAAGTCCACGACATCCCCCACTGATGAATTTGGCTCAGACAGCTGTGTTATCCATTCAATGGTTCTCCTCTCAGAATCCACATGCTCCGGATCAGGCAAAGGATCCACCACCCCTTCCAGAACTCCAGGTAAGTCCCCAACACTGCCACAATCAAAACCAGCACTTGTCTCATGCAAGGTTCTGTCGTCACTCTCAAGCGACATTTTCTCATCTCCTCTAAAGCCATCTGCTTCCGGGACTGAGGATGCAGAAAGTGAGATGGCAGAAGTAGAATCAGATATGTCATATGAGGGATCCACTGGGAGGAAACTGACCTGCATCAACATGTTCCTGTGAACCACCTTTTTCTGTCCAGTGACTGTGTCACAGATCTTATACGTATGTGTCGTTGGATTAATTTCCATCACAGTGTAGATGGTCGATTCCCACCGGTCAGCAAGCTTCCTCTTACCCCTCTCTTTTCTGTTAGCTAAGAGCACTCTGTCGCCGACAGCAATACTAGTGCCTTTCACTTTCCGGTTGTACAATCGAGCATGTCGTCTCTGTTCTTTTGAAGCATGGTCCTGAGCAATTGTCATTGCCTCCTTCAGGTCATCGGTAAGACATGCCACATACTTGTCATAGTTCCCCACAGCAGAGTCATCAAGGACTGTTTGAAAGAGGACATCGACAGGCAGGCGAGGGACCCGGCCAAACATGAGGTAAAAGGGGGGATAACCCGTTGTCTCATGAACCGCACAGTTATACATAAAGGCCAGTGTCTGTAAACGTCGTGGCCAGTCAGCTTTCTCTTCAGGGGACAGTGCACGGATCATGCCACCTAAAGTTCGATTGAACCGCTCCACACTTCCGTTCCCCATCGGATGATATGGTGTCGTGTGCGTCTTTCTGACACCTGAGACTCTGAGGAGCTCACTTATCAGCTGACTTTCAAAATTAGCCCCTTGGTCACTATGAATCCTCTCAGGAAAGCCAAAGACACAGAAATATTGGTCCCAGAGAACCCTTGCCACCTGCTTAGCTGTCTGGTCTCTACATGGAAATGCTTGAGCCATTTTTGTGAAGTGGTCAGTAATCACCAAGACGTCAACAGATCTGTTTCTGGAATCTTCGGCTGACCAAAAATCAATACATACAAGTTCAAGCGGTCTGGTTGATGTTATAGTTTCCAATGGAGCTCTGCCCTCAGGTTCAATGGTCTTACTGACAATGCATCGCTGACAGTGTCGAACATGGTCTCTGACATCCCTGTCTAGAGTCAGCCAGAAAAATCTCTGCCTTGTCAAGCCGAGGCTCCTGAACTGAGCTTGATGGCCTGCTCTGTCATGAACTCCATGAAGTACCTCAGTCTTGAGCGAGTCAGGTACAATATACTGGAATCGTTTCGCTTTGGTTTTCTGGTCCCGAGAAATCCTGTATAGCACACCGTTTCGTACAGTTAGTTTATCCCAGTGCTTTAGATACTTTGTCACAGAGACTGACTCTGTAAACCTCTCTCTTCTAGAGGGTCTTCTACGCCTCTCAACATAGTGTAGAACACGAGAGAGAGTTCTGTCTTCCAACTGTCTGTCACGGAGTTCACATTCAGTGTAGGTGGGTAAGGTGTTTTGACCAGATGGAATGAGCTGAGGCAGATGATGGACCATTTCAACGGCACGGGTTCTCGCACCAGCATCCCACTCCACTTGTGAGTGTAACACAGCAGACACATCCTCCATTGCAACAGACTGAGGGAGGAGTTGTAGTGGGCTGCATGTTGACTGACTGTTAACACTCACTGAGGAAGATTCTTTCTGACCACTGGACGATCGAAAGGCAGTCTGTATTGAGGAGTTTGAGACATCTTTAACTTCAGCGAGAAGACTGGCATAGGGTTCAGTGAGCAGCCTGTGGCCAACAGTCTCCCGAACAAATGGCTCACGACTCAGAGCATCTGCCACAATATTCTGTGGGCCTGGGATGTACTTGATGTCAAAGTTGTAACTTGCCAATTTAGCCACCCAACGTTGCTCACAACAGTCCAGTTTAGGCTTAGTCAGGATATGAGTTAATGGATTGTTATCGGTCCAGACTGTGAATTTATGGCCTTTCAACCAGTGGCTGAACTTGTCACAGACGGACCATTTCAATGCCAGAAACTCCAACCTGTGAGCTGGATAGTTCTTTTGTGACCGGGACAGAGACTTGCTGGCAAAAGCAATGGGCCTGGCTCGTACCTCACCCTGCCGAACCTGAGACAGAACAGCACCTATGCCATCCAGGGATGCATCAGTGGACAACACGAAAGGACAGGTGAAATCCGGGTGGGCCAAGACAACACTTTGTGTCAGTGAGGACTTCAGTTGTTCAAAGGCTTGTTCTTGTGATGTAGTCCAGTCAGAGGCTTTCAACTTTCTGGATGGCAGTTTATTCTGATGACATTTGCCTTTCCTTTTGTCACCCTTTAACAAATCAAACAGCGGCTTGGCGATGGCAGAGTACCTGGGCACGAAATGTTGATAGTAGTTTATCATCCCCAGAAAGGATCTTATCCGCTTCTGAGAAGGAGTCACACCATCTGATTCCATGAGTTGAGCAGTTGTCATGTTGGTAATGACCTCGACTTTACTTGGGTCTGTTGAAACACCAGCTTCACCAACAATGTGACCAAGAAACTTGACAGATCTCCTCAGAAAGAAGCACTTCTTGGGAGCCAGTTTCAAATTGTGGCAATGCAACCTGGCAAACACCATCTCCAGGCGCCGCAAGGCAGATTCCTCATCAGGTGCAAAAACCAACAAATCATCCAAATAGCACAGTAAGGTCAGGTAGTTCTGGTCTCCGAATATGCTGGTCATCATGCGCATAAAGCTACCAGGGCTATTGCACAGACCCTGTGGCAGACGGTTGTATTCATATAAGCCCATAGGAGTGGTAAAGGCTGAATACTTCCTGTCATCCTCGTGGAGTGGCATGTTATAAAACCCAGAGGTCAAATCCATGGTACTGAACAGACTGTTTCCCCCCAATGCTGCCAGACAGTCTGCCTGATGGGGAAGGGGATGGGCATCCCTCAGGGTTCTCTTGTTCAACCAGCGGAAGTCTGTGCAGATACGAAGATCTCCATTCTTCTTCCACACTAGCACTAGAGGTGATGCATACTCGCTTGTGGATTTCCTGATGATCTCCTTCTCTTCCATCTCACTCAGGACTTGCCGCAGTTTCTGATACTGGCCAGGGGGTACTCGCCTGTATGGAAGCCGGAAGGGTCTAGTGTCAGAAAGGTTAATACGATGCACAAACCCCTTTGCTTCCCCACAGTCAAGATGGTGGCGGGAAAACAAACTCTCATACTGCAAAACAAGATTAGCCATTCTTGTCCTGCAGTCCTCAGAAACTTCACAAGACTCAATATCAACATCACTGAGCCCAACTGATCTGAGCATCTCTTTGACCAAACCGGCATCCGCAGTTGGTGGCATGACAGATTGTCCAAAACTAGCAAGTTGAATCTTTGAGCACTCTACACCATCCATGTCCTCCAATGCTACAATGGGGTAAACATCAGCTAGCTTTGTGTTGCGTCTCAATAACACAGGTCTTTCAGACATGTTAATGAGCTTCAATGGAACCCACCTGTCTCCCCATAATGAAGTCACAAGCTTAGCAACCAGAACACCCCGGGGTGCTGAGCGGGATGACGTGGGCTCTATCATGATGGTGCTACCTGGAGAAACAGAAGTGTTTCCGGGTAGTTTCCCCCACACGAGATACTCTCGCCCAGGCTCAAGGTAGGTAGCTGAGTTACACTTTACAGTACCAACCTTATCAGGAGCATTTCCATCCTTCCACGGATTAAGACCAGACAGCATGGACAGGAAACGTTCAGTTTCTGGATCCCCAGGAGGACACGGGGTGGACACCGTCTTCCAGTAGGACTCACACTGCTTGGATTGATGCAGGATGTGTTTTATGACATTGGTGCCTAGTATCAAGTCATCATGCTGACCTGGAACAACGAGCGTTGGAACCACCATTTTACAGCCATATACTTCCATCTCCACATCAAAAGCGCCCTTAGGCTTAACTCGAAGTCCGCCACATCCAACAAGAACCACATCCACATCAACTATGTTTTGGTCAGTTATCACTCCAGCCTCTTTCAGCTTCATTTCAGCTGCCTCACTGATGCTGCAGGCCATTGAACCACTGTCCAGCATTCCGCCCATTTTAAATGTCCCACCCATGTTCACAGAGGTGTAGAAAAGACTGTCACTGCTGCTAACTCTGTGAACATTCTGATAGACAACGACTCCTGAGCTACTACATAAACTCTTCTCCGAAGCGTATACAGTCTCAGCATCTGACATGTCATCAGTTTGGGAGTTGGTAGTGTGACCTGCACTGCCTCCCTCCGAATACAGGTCCACTAGTTTCCCTCCGACTGGGACTGGGAAGGAGTTTTCATGGGGCAGTTCAGTTTGGTGTGACCAGGGGCGAAACAAACAAAACACAGTCTCTCAGACATGCAGTGCGAAGTAGTGGTGTGACCTGAGTTATTACAGACTTTGCAACCTGCCTCTCTGCTGCGTTGTTCACGAGGCACATGCTGGAACCTCCCACCCCGGGTAGGGCGAAAAGTATTGCGTTGCTGCATCCTCTCCATCATCTGCTGAAACATGTCGACCATTCGATTGAGAAACCTCTCCTCTGATTGCTGAAGATGTTGTGTAACAAGGGGGACTGAGTCTGTGCTTCTAGTGTCCTGAGGACCACCCTGACAGGAAGCTGTTGTAGACTGGCATGAAGAGTGATGTTGAGATTGGAGAAAGGAGGGTGAAGGTAATGAGCTAGGAGGAGAGTAACAATGCTCATAAGCTGCCAGGCCAGGTGACACTGGAATAGGCTGCTCTGGGTTGATGGCAGCAACCTGGCTTCTTAGCTGTGGAGCACCAGTCGCTCTGCTAGCTGCCCTCAACTCTCTCTGGTAGTCATCAATCCTTAACTGAACATCACGCGAAGTCCACTCATGAGCTGGCTTGCACTTCAAAATGCAGGATAACTCTGGGTCAGGACAGTGTTTGACGAACATGAGAGCCACCTCATCATTCATGTTTTCCGTCTGCTTCCCACGTTTACGCTGACCCTCAAGAGCTAAGTCTGCTGCCTTGTTTAGTCTTATCCAATAATCAACAGGATTCTCCCTGTGTCTGGGCAGAGTAGCATAGAAATCGGCGAGGGGGAGACACGATGGGGTTTCACTGAAGTAATGGAGAAGAACATCATATATCAGTGCAGGATTCTTTTTAACATCAAGTGAAGGATCACTGCGTAATGCAATCTGCACCACATCCTTTGCTTTGCCCATTAAGTGACACATGATCTCTTCTCCTTGACCACAGGTAGGTATTTCTTGTTTTCTGAGGTGCATTTTAGTCAAGTCAATCCAGTCACGGATTGAACATTTGTCAGTATGGTCGCCTCGATATGTCTGAAGCACTCTATCAGGTTTAACATGGACTGTCACATGAGATAGTTCATGTCTGTCACTGTCACAGCATGAGTTCTGAGTGACACTAGAAGGCTGAGGTTCACTGTTCATATTTACAACACCAGCTGACATTAGTCTAGAAATAATTGATTCACCAATTTGTGCACCTAACTGCCCAACCATGTCTGTAAGGTGATGAAGGGCATCAACATCACTGCAGGGTGTGGAAGTAGGGGGATTCTCCCTCATGAACCCATCAGTAGCAGTACAACCTTGGCTCCTCCCTAGCCCTGATTCCGCACTAGCATCATATGTGAGGTTTGAATGTCCTACCGCTCCACTATCAGCAGTACGGCTGAACCACACTCCTCGACCTTTAGGCAATTTAGGAGTAGTAAACTGATCCATTGCTAACACACCAGCTACTTTTAACCATAAAATGTACCACAGTATTGCTTACAATCAAAGAAAAAAAACAAAAAAACAAAGCAGAATCACTTTTAATGGGATTGAAATAAAAAAATTTAGCACACCATAATATATATATTTCTTTTTGTTTTGTTTTTTTCACTCAGTGATCGTAAAAGAAAAGTGTTGTAATTCAGAGTCTCTTATTGACCTGACCACAAAAGGATCCCAAACAGTAGAATAGATCAGGTGCACAGCAACCACGGCGAAGAGCGTCAAGCTGATCTGTAGATCCAAAGGGTCACGGCACCAGTGTAACGGGTGGTAATTCAATGAGGCAATCAGGTTTCGATGAAATCTTCTTTTTTTATTCTGGAGAAGAAGAGTAAAACAATAAATCAACTTCCTCTTCTAATCTCCTTGCACTCCAGCCCACAGCAGCGCAGAACAACGCTGTCTACTAACTTTTTTTTTTTCTTTTTCTCTTTTTTTTTTTTTTTTTTTTTTACAATTCAACAAAAATCAACGGTAACAAAAGAAGAAATCTCACAAAAATCAAACTAAAAACAAGAGGAGAAAAACGCCACCTGGTGGCCACAGCAACACAATAGACAGAGTGAAATAAACAGAGATAAAAAGGATAACTTAAAATAAAAACACATACCTGGAGAAGAAGAGTAAAACAATAAATCAACTTCCTCTTCTAATCTCCTTGCACTCCAGCCTAAATGTGAAAATAAAAACAATGTTCAACCGGAGTGTGCTGGATTAACACCGGTTTTTCGCGCCAAAATTAAAGAAAGAAAATTATAATAAAACTGGTTATAAAAACCCACAATGATGGTAAAAACTGCAAAATAACACATTAACAAACAACAATAAGCATCATATGATAAAACTTCCACATAAACAACAACATCCGTACAGAAAATAAACATATATCGCAGCAGTGAACTTGTCTGACTTACCCACAGCAGCGCAGAACAACGCTGTGAGGGAAAAGGGGGAAGCAGAGATGCTATGAGGGCGGACCGAGCTACGGAAGCCCAGGAGACACAAACGAGGCAAAGTGTAGAAAGGCGACCCCCGCAGGCAAAACAGCAAATAATAACTAAATAAGATAAAATTCACATATTCTCAATATAAAATGAATTACAAATTATAATTTTAAAAAAAGTACATTTGTAACTCTGTTACATATATATATATATATATATATATATATATATATATATATATATATATATATATATATATATATATATATATATACTCACACACACACACATACATAACCAAGTGGCGGGCATAGTGTACAGGAACATCTGTGCAGAATATGGACTGGAAGCCCCGAGATCAAAGTGGGGAACACCCCCAAAGGTGGTGGAGAATGACCGAGCTAAGATCCTGTGGGACTTCCAGATCCAGACAGACAAGATGGTAATGGAGAACCAACCGGACATTGTGGTGGTGGATAAAGAACAGAGGAAAGCCGTTGTGGTGGATGTAGCAATACCAAGTGACCACAACATCAGGAAAAAGGAGAAACTGGAGAAGGCCTGGAAGGTGAAGACCACAGTGGTGCCTGTGGTCATCGGGGCCCTCGGGGCAGTCACCCCCAAACTGGAGCAGTGGCTCAAACAGATCCCAGGAACAACATCAGACATCTCAGTCCAGAAATGTGCAGTTCTAGGCACAGCTAAGATACTGGAGGAGAACCTGAAGCTCCCAGGCCTCTGGTAGAGGACCAGAGCTCAGAGGATGAAAGAGACCACCCGCGGAGGGTGAGAAGGGAATTTTTTTTATATAACACAGCTTATAAACTATGTAAGACCTGTACTATTTTGACTGCATTTAGTTGGTGGAAAAAGGCAGTTCTGGTGGCAACTGACACTAGGTGGCACCAAGTGTCAGCTGCTGCAAGCTGAGTCTGGTGGCCCACCAGGCTGCTTACACACTGGGGGAAATCCTGATTATGTAACAAATAAAAGTGCAAAACTTTGAGCTCCATTTTTACCAGCTTGTGTTTATCAGTGCTTGTGTTTAACACCATCGTGGTTGCTACGTGACACAACATATGCCGAGTAAGGGTGGGAATAAATCTGAAGGTCAGTTCATCCAATTTCACAGACTTTCACTGCCAGACTTCACGGTCGATGTAGGCCAGGTTCTATGATGACTCTCAGAGAATGCAGCCCCTACACACCCAGTATTCTCTTAAGTGTAACATTTAACTATTTACATAATGCTTTTCTCTTCTTTTCTTTATGTGCCAGGCGCCTTAGTCCAGGCTGGGATGACAACCTAAAGCTGGACGTCGGAGTTACATCAGCATTTTTCGGGCACCCTGCTCTTCATGTAGCTGGTCTGCTTTAGGGTGCCATGGCCACTGGAACAGAGAACCGCCATGACCGTGTTCTGGAGAAAGCCAAGCTTTCACCAACATCAGGGAAACGCAGGAGAGCAGAAGGGAAACCCAAGAAGAATTTTCCTTGTCAGGAGTGTCAGAAGGCATTCAACAGCCTGGAGAAGTTGAGGGTGCACTCATACTCTCACACAGGGGAAAGGCCGTATCGCTGCTCCCATCCAGACTGCACCAAGGCTTTCGTCTCCAAATACAAGCTGCTACGGTACAGCAGGGTGCAGCATGTTGATTTTTTTTTCTTTAGGCTTATTCAAATCTAGCATTATAATATACTAATGAGTAGCTTTACTTACAGTTCTATGTAACGCATGCTAACTTTGAATATAATTTCAGCCATTCTGAATGCTCATAGATTGTGTCTGTGTTCCAAGGCATATGGCAACTCACTCACCAGAAAAAAGCCACAAGTGTTCATACTGTGAAAAAATGTTTCACCGCAAGGATCACTTAAAAAATCACCTGCACACTCATGATCCACACAAGGAGGCCTTCACCTGTCAGGAGTGCGGGAAGAGCTACAACACCAAGCTGGGCTTTAAGCGCCACCTGGCCCTCCATGCTGCAAACAGCGGAGACCTGACCTGCCAAGTGTGCCTGCAGCTGTTCCCCAGCACTGTGGTTCTCCTGGAACACCTCAAAACACACGCTGGCAAGCCATCTGGAGGGACCAAAGAGAAGAAGCATTGTTGTGAACATTGTGAGCGTCAGTTTTACACCCGCAAAGATGTGCGACGCCACATGGTGGTGCACACTGGACGCAAGGATTTCCTCTGTCAGTTCTGTGCGCAGCGCTTTGGTAGGAAGGATCATCTGACACGCCACATGAAGAAGAGCCACACCAGGGAGCTGCTGAGGGTAAAAACTGAACCAGCTGATTCGCTGGAGACAGATGTTTATGATTTGGCTACTGGAAGCATCAAGGATGAGCTTCCAGCAACACTGACAACAAGATCACACCAGGTTAACATGTTCACAAGCTCCGATCTGGACACACAGCCCTTTTCTTCCCCCAGTAATCCCTTTTCTTTAAAGTACCCACTGAGCTCCAACTTTACCTCATACACCATCACCTCACATGAGAGGGAGCAGAATCTAAAGGGAGAACTGGAGACCTATCTAATGGAGCTGCAGAACACCATGCCATCCTCATCCTCTGCATCTGTAGAGCCTCAAATCCCGTCCTCCAAACTCGAGTTGTTACCTCATGTAGGTATGCTGGAGGAAGCAAGCGAGGAGGCATCCCTTTCCAAAATTTCCACGCCAGCAGCAGGTCCTGCAGCAGACTCTATGGCCTCATCTTCTTCACTTATGGATTTCTCCCAACTGTTCAACTTCTTGCCACACAATGGGCCTCCATACAATCACGTAGGAAGTGGAGGGGGCAGCATAGGACCAGCCATCACCTTTCCTTCCACTGAAGAATCTGTTCCTCTACTCCAGCTGCCCCCCCAGATGCCTGTGGGTGAAGAACCTGCAGAGAACCCTCTCCAAGGACTCCCCTCCTCCTTCATATGTAGCCTGAGTACACCCACAACACTACCCCGGTTTCACCAAGCATTTCAGTGATGGAGTCTGTCCTGCCTAATGCAGATCCCCACAGCTGAAACAGCCAGACAGGATTCCAGTAATTCTAGATAGTCAGGTCATTTGTTAAAAAGTGAAGAAACAATTACAAAGCAGTAGGTGCATGATGACCAGGGCCAGCAGTTACAAACATACACAGCTTTATATATATCTGGCTTATTCAACCTTAGCAGATCTTCACCTTTATTCCAGATGAATTACCCTGTTCTTTATTTCTGGACATATTCTCCTAAAGTCTTTTTCTTTCATGTTTTCTAAGCTGCTCCAAAGACAGAAATTACTTAAATATCTATGAGCTTCAATGTTCCTCTTTAATAGCATGATAGAAAGTTTCACTCAGCTTCATGCTGATTTAATCCTTGTTGCAATAAGCAACTTATTGTGATGTGGATATAGTGATATAGATATAGTGATATAGATATAGTGATATAGATAGCTCATCTTTAACCTACACTGCCACATTGTTGAAGAGTTTTTATCTGGGACATTTTCTCTAACTGCAGTAGTTCACAGTTTACTTAGAACTTAATAATCATTCCTAATTCTTTATGGAAACATAGACCCCTGCTTTAGCTTTATACGTTGCCATAAAGTAGAGAGCTACTTTAGATTTTAGTGTTGCCTTTTTTTTAAAGCACACCTCTGTAGTTTTGCGATAATTCAAACAAATCATTTTAACTGGGAAAACATCTCCTAATATGCAAAATAGGTTGTAGACATGACAGAATGCAATAAAAGGACACACTTTACACAATCTGAATCACTGAAAGCAAATGACCAAGCTAGAACTACTGATTATCTATTTAACTTCCCAACAATAAGCAAAGTCCACAAAATAATATAATTGAAACTCCTAAAATATTGAGCTAAAAGTGATCCAGCAACAAGGTTTGTGAGAGTCAGCACTCAGTGATTAGCAGTGATAGGATCTTTCTTCAGTTTATCACCCAACTAGAGGACCAAACTATCTGTGGGCAAGGTACAACTGACTTACTTAAAATAATTTTTTGGCCAAATACCCAAACTAACAGCTGTTTCTCATAAAACTAATTGAAACAATTTAAATAACTCAACAAAATGAATGGTTTCTCCACACAAAATGCCACTTTTGATGTAAATGACCCTTACATTCACAGGGGTCAGGGACCAAAACCCCCAGGAAGTGGCTAAAATCTGCAAATACTTGAGACCCTCTCTAAAAATGTTTATAACTGCCTTACAATTTTTAATAGTTTAAATACCAGTTATACCTTAATATACAGTAATAAGCATAATGGAAACTGTCTTATCACTACTGTAGAACTAACATCCTCTGTCTTCTTTGTTTCTACTCTGGCATCATCAGGGAAAATGAATGGTGCCCCTTGATTGGCTCCTTTGCAAATGCCAGTATAACCAAGAAATCATTACTGTTTAAACTTTACCTTTAATAACATAAAGTTACCTAATTTTTAAAGTGCAATCAGTAATACTTTTATAACAAATTTATATCAGTAATGATTTCCTGGTTCATGTCAAGTTGTCATAACAAAGACATTTTGAATAATGTCAACTTTGTATTAAAAGTGTCATAATTAACCGAATGACGCTTTATGACAACAGTCATAAATATTCATGAAGGCTTATTCATGTTCATGACAGGTGTTATGTCATGTTTATGACAGTGTCATGACAGTCTCATTCACCCCCCCCCCTTCAAATAAAGTGTTACCAAATCTTTTTTTTAAATATGCTCTATGAAGAGATTTGCAAATAAGCAAATTTTTCAAACGGTATTTGGAATAACGTTAACAGAAAAATACATGAATAGGTGAATCCTGCAACTAGGCTGGGCTCTACTGTATTATTTACTATAGCATATTAGCAAAGAGAATTTTCAATCTGAAGCCTGTATACTTGATTGCATTGCTAAAATCTGTGATAATGACATTGATTATGACTAAGTCCAAATTTTCTGCTTTTGTTTGTTTGTTTCTTTGCCATGTCATATTCCCAACAGTTCTCAGTGAGCTTTGCATCAGCTACTAAAAATCTAGAACCTCCATGGACATTAAGGACAAAGTCTAACCTTCAGGTCGAATATGGTATCTACATGCAAAGAGTGAGTATATGATACCTACAACTGAGAGATGCTTGATTTAAGCAGTCTTTTGCAATATTGCTCAAATAGGACCCCTGTTGATTCAACATTCAGTTTATGGAGACAGATTTGTCTGTGAACCATGTAACTCTAAATGATTTGCAAATATTTTTGGACAGCATATCAACATTTCTAAAGAAAATATGGCTTGAAAAAGCAAAAATTTATTTGTAAGTACAGCTCTCCTTCACATGCTGTTTGCTGGTGGTTGCAAAACAGCCAATCCAGGAGCTTCATCAATTTTCCTTGGCAATGATTGGCTGTAACCCCAAGGGTAGAGGTAGGGAAGACTGGGCACAGCAGCTGCTGTGTTAATGCTAAGGCAGTTTCCACTGTGTGTATTAATGTATATTAAGGTATAATTATTGTCTCAATGATTAAAATAGGCAGATATGAGGGTTTTAGGAGGGTTCTTAATTATTTGTAGATTTTAGCTATTCACAGTTGATTACAATCCCTAACCGTGGTGTATGCTGGGGGTCCACTGCACATTGATGTTCCAACAAAGATGGCAATTCCATATATTGTATTGGTATATAAAGAACTTTATTTGCCAATTAAAACTAAAGTTATAAAGTTGACATAAGTTTGGAGCACTTCCCATTTAATACAGAGGCTTCAGTTCTATAAATAAGGCCTCCTCCAAGAGTTTCTTTAATAGAAGAAAACACTAAAACATGGTTATAGCTGAGATGTTCATCTGCTGCCCTGCAAATGAACATCACATGTGTGACGTGTGATTCACATGTCACTCAAAACCACCTTGTGATCCACCAAACCCAAAAATGGTACTTTTACCAACACAGATCAGGCATAACTTTATGATCACCGTCTTTAAATATCTGATTAAACATCCCATCAGAGCTGATTTTTATGCTATTGTTACAACATTAGTATATTAATATATAATGATGTTTGAAACATAATTAGAATATTTATAGTCATGACTTGTAAGTTTCCTCTACAATAAACAATAGTTCTATCTCTTGCCTTCTATTAAAGTCAAATCTGCTGTCTGTTTAGACTTTGTTCAGGTCTTAGTAATATGAAAGTTGTTGTGATCTTCCAGAAAGTCTTTACCCAATGAATCATTACCCATTCTCTTTAACTTATCTGCTGTGGCCCCCGGAAGTCTAAAAAGTTTGATTTTTATGCAGGAATGAAGGGATAGGGTTCAACTACTGACAAAGCATGTGAACAGAGACGTAATATGTCAAAGCACCACCACAAGCCAGGGCAATGGGGAAAGTAGTCTTGGCAGGGTTTGGCAACACCCCTCTCACTCTGTCAGTTGAACAATAACAAAAGTTCCATGGAGATATTAATTATCATTATAATCAGTAAGTATTTTTGGGAAAACACAGAAGGGACATGAGTTGAGACATCCATCATAATTCCTATATTTTTAATTTAAGCCTGTTTTCTACATCTTTATATGGAAATCATATTCTCTCATTAACTGACAGTCAGATTGTAAATTAATTTAACACTGATGCTTCATTTCAACATGCCATCAGCAACTCTCATCCCTTCTGCTATGTTGTGTCAATGAATGAATGCCTGTATTGTTATTGGGCCAAAGCAGTACAGCACAATCCAGAAATGCAACTCAATGTGACATTCATGCTACAATAAAAACAGAAGTTAATAAAAATAAGTTAAAAAATATATATACTGTCCTTGCATCTAGTGTTGCTGTTTATGCAGAGTTGGGTTCTGCTGAGCTGGGATCCCAGCTTTCTGGGACACACTTTGGTTCTGTCCTGATTCTTCTAGAGTCGAGATAATTGATATGGAAAAAAATGTCTAAAGATGAAAACTTCTTTAGAAAACTTAAAGCATGGAAGGAGATTTTAATGTTCGAATTCAATCTTTAACAAGTCAAAGTAAAACCCAACCTGTTGAGGTTAAACATCTGTCAGCTGCTGTTTCTTTTTTTGAGATTAGGAATAACTTTAGCTGTGTGAAGTTCACATTAAAAAACAGAATAATATAAAATGTATAGTTTTTCTAATTTGCAGTTCAAGTCCCAAGATGAGCCTTTGAGCCTTTCACAACCAGTCCTAGTTCCAATCCTTAAATTTCTTGAAGTGGAACTAATAATTGCCTTGCATTCAAATTTATCATGCCAAAACTGCCAAAGTCACAGATTTGGGAGTAAAAAATACCACACGTTCTTAACCCAGACAGCAGTAAGATTTTTTTTGGACCCATATAAATATGGAATGACTGTGGATCAATCAGGAGAGTATGTGTCTTTTATTTTGAAGGTTGAAAGTTACACTCCAACTTCTTCCTGTCTCATGTTGATGTATCCTTGAGCTAGCCACTTAACCAAACGTTACCTACCAATTTGTGTATTAGTGTATGAACGTCAGCGTTTGGGAGCAGTTGATATAAAAAATCAGTCCATTTAAAATTTCTCATGGCAAAGATCTAATTTCTAAGGATCCTGATCTTGATAACTGTTTCATTTTCTGACGTTTTCTACCTGTTCTGCCTTCCCATATTGTTTTGTCATTAGAAACTATGTGCTGTTGATATCCATCAGCATATTCGTTGGTCGCCCGGAGCTGCTGCTTTCACCGTCAGGTTACAGGTGAAGAACTCTCTCTTTTCCACTAGCTGTGGAATCATTTAAAAGTTCAAAAAATAAGCAGACATGATTTGTGTGAGAGTGGTGAAAAAGACACTTGTTCTTGTATTGATGCATGAATGATGTTTTCTGACAAATATCTGGGGTAGCTGAGACTCTCTGTTGGAAATAAAACCATCTGAACAGGGAATGGAGATCAGGGTTCCCTCACTAAATTGTTGTGTGGTTGATCTGGAAAAACACCTGGTTTGGGTGACGTGTGTTTTCTGTTGAAATGCACAGAACTGACATTTCATTAGTGTCCATCATGGTGTTCTTTACCTCACAGCTTCAGTATTCAAATCATGAACTCCAGTTTCTGTTTAACATTAAGTTCCCTTGTATTCCTTCCTGAATAAGGTTTTTGTAGACCATGTAAAATATAGAGTTGAATGTTACTGTGTCAAAGCATTTATCAGTGTGTGCTACCTGTATTTTGTGAAAATTTTATGAAAAATGTTTTTGATAATTGCAGCACTTTGTGTTCATGAAATGCCTTTAATCTTCCAGTGCTTTTGGTTTAAATGCTTAATACAAATGTAAAATGATATATTTACCTCTTTTAGAGAACAGTAAAATGTAAATACATTATAAATGTTTTATTTTTACAGTTTAACATGTTGACAGTGTTTTTCCGATAAAAGTGTACTTTTTGCTTTACTTGCACACAGTCTGTATGCAGTTTGAAACGCATACATTTTAGTTGAAGTTAATTATTCATACGCTCTTATAGGCGAAGCCACGTCAATGAACATTTTAACACCCAAATATATCTTGCTCCAACATGTTTTAATTCAAACTAATGATGCTTAAAAGGTCTATACAACCTGAGATAAACAATACATTCAATGTTGCATTGTCCTCATTCATCCAACATTTCAAACAATCATCTCCTGAATGATCTTATCAGAGTTCTGTGTTATTATTAGAGAAGTATTTTCACAGAACTATTTAAGTTTAATTGGTGCCCATAAGAGGTTTCATCAGACTGGGATCTGGACAGGGGTTTAGCTACTTCAACAGCCTCATTTTATCCTTTTTCTGTTATTCTGTTGTAGATATGAATTGTCTTTTTGGATGAGCTACTTGGGCCAAGCTTCAACTGGAGAACAGATGGCCTTAACTCTGTCTTGAGAATACATTGTGAATGGTACAGAGCAGGGCTGCACGGTGGAGCAGCAGGTAGCCCTGTTGCCTTGCATCAAAAAGATCCTGGCTTTTCCCTGTGCATCCATCAGTTTTCTCTAGGTATCTTGGCTTCCTTCCATAGTCCAAAAACATGACTGCATTGTTAATTAGTCTCTGTAAAATTGCCCTTAGAGATGAGTGTGTGTGCATGGTTGTTTGCCCTGTGATGGCCTACCTCCCCACAGTGTACTCTGCCTCCCACCCAATAACTGAAGATAAGTAGCCTATCTGTTGGACGATGGCTGGATGGTGCCGAGCTGTTCAGGGTAAAATGTATCCAGAACCTCTGGCTGTAAAATCAGGATAAACCATCACTTCCATGCTCAACAGTGTATATGAAGAGTTAATGCAGAACATTTTAGCCAAATAACTGTAGTAGCATCCAAAAGAAATTTCTGAAGCTGGTTTGTTTGGAATCTAAATTTAAAAAGCTTGGTAAGGTGTGAGATGTAGCTGTTGAATGTTGTGACCTCGAGGTAAATTCTGATCCATGTTGTATGTTATTGCCATTGTATTGACACAAATATGTGTGCTACAGAGCAACTAACTGCCAACTGTTTTTCTGATGTAAATACTGTGATGCAAGCAATGAGGGTGAACTTCATTTTTAACACCTGCCTTCTGCGTTTTGCTTTGGTTTTTGGTAAATAAATCAATTGTGTCAGATGAATTTGTTATTTGTCGCTCGAGGTTGTATTCGTTTTAAGACTTGATTTGAACCAGATGATTTAGGTATGGTCTATCAGCATCCTTTGAATTAAGGAAGGGTATACTTACTTTTTCTGACACAATTTCTGAGATTGTGACAACAGATTTGTTTGGTTTTGTTTTTATAAATGTGTTAATTCTGTCTAAGACATATTAGATGAACCCAAATATTTAACAGTAGAACTTGTATGTTATCTAGAATCCAAGGATTTTAAATGAGATGGTTGAAGAAAACATAAAAACAAACAAAAGGCCTTACTGATTTTGTGAAATAGTTAAAACTCTCAAGCTATGTTCAATCTTCCTTCTGAAAAAAAAAAAAAATCTTTCTCTGGTGATGTGGAGACAAAAGGCCACCAGTAAAAGGCAGACTGTAGGTCATTTAGTGTCAGACGAATTTATAAGCTCCAGCAGTACCAGTGATCTATATTGAATGTGTATGTAAGAAACACTGCAATATTGCAAAAATATTATGGTATTGGAACAAGCTGCTATAATATGTCTAAAGCTCCTTAAGGTGCTACAGACCTCTTTCTCTTAAATGTATTGTTTGTACATGTATCCAGCTTAGCTGAAAAGCTGCCATGTGTGCCTGCTTCTACCTTATATAGATATTTTTGTTGTACTGTGAGTCTTTGTCCATCCATTCAGACATGCTTGTAATTACATGGTCCCAGTATACCGCTGCATACACCACCACCATATGTAAAGACGTTGAAAGAAAGAGAAGAAAGATGGGAATATGCAGAGTATGTGCTGATCCTCAAACGTTTTTGCATGCTGTTCAAAGTGAGTTGAAGGAGTTGAGAGATAAACTTCATCAGACGTGTTGGGTTTGCTGCTTGTTCTGTTTCAGCATTTTCACCCACATTGTCGATAGCAAAGTCAGAGCACAATCTCTACAAGTTGATAAACATTTTCCATTTCCCCAAACTACTGTCATATTTTATACATATAGGCAAAATAAATCACACATATAAGTACAAATACATGTGTGTTTATAGATGGTGAAAAATCAATGCTGCAGCTTTTATCAACTGTTTTTTTTCCTTCTTTATCTTTTTAAACATTGTCATTATCCAAAGAAAGTTTATTTATTGGTTGGCAAAATAACCAGACTTCATTCAAATACAATGCTGCTATGAAAGAGGAGAGCTGCATTTGTCAACTCTCATGTTTTTACTCAGTGTAATGAAAGTTCAATAAAGTCAAGGAAAAGAATCAACTTCTGCATTTGTTTGGTTATTTTTGTAAAACTTTCACCAACCAGAAGTTCCTTTGTAAGTCAGCAACTATTACGTATTCATGTCCTAACAGATCCAAGCCCATCAGCTGAAAGAGCTGAAACAAGGCAGAGACGTGGTTCTGATGAATAGAAAAAAGAAGAGTTTACTGAGACAGATAATCCAGGAAGTCTCCTTGTCCCACTGATCACCTGTCAGAATGGGATCATATTTTGTTAAATGATAGAAGGGAGGTAAGAGGATTGTAAGCTAGGTAACTAAGTGTTTAGTGTTTTCTCAAAACACTAAACACTAATTGTGTCACAGTGAGCACTCTCTGTGGCTTCTGAAAAATATCACTCTTATTCCCACAGAATAGAAACCTGCCCTTTTTACCCAGCTCTGCCTGCTATAAATAAACTGAACTCTGTTGAACTCTCAGTGTGAACTCACTGAACCCAAACAGAAAAGATTACATACCTCACAGCACCACGGGTATTGCTCAGGTCCAATCAAACCCTTGTACCATTCTCCTGACTGTGGAGGCTCTGCCTTCCTAAGAGAGCCCTCCAACAGCAGAGGAACATGAAGTTTGATTCTTTGAGAAAGAATCAAAGAGACAAATGTATGTAGACATTGACAGTAGAACTACATTTTCTTCTGTTTTACTTGTGACCCTCAGGATTGTTTTTAGCCATTGTTGTGTCAGGTTAGCCTAACACAACTCAATTAATTTCTCAATTATTTTCTGTCATGCCCCTCCAAGAGATAATACATGTTATTCATGCCCTCCACCCCCCGTCCTCCGTCAAATTGAAATACTATGGTACTCTGATGATATTTAATAATTTATCTGTACTACCCTCCAGCTCCACCATTAAATTACCAAATAATCAAAACAGCTAAAATGAGAGATAGTAGATCATTTCATTGCTTTAAGTTTCAAAACAATTTCCAAGTTCAGTTTATTAACTCTATCAGCAACATTTAATCAAGACTGCTCAGTCTGTGCAATTAACAGAAAAAAGTGCAAATAATCAACTGAGATGTACATTTTCACAGTAAAACCTTTTAAAATTGTAGAAATGTATTTGTCAGCTTCTTCAGCCTGTTTTTCAAAAGGTATGTACTTTTAAACATTTTTTGTGAAAAATTTGCAACAATATTGCTTATATTCCAGCTTGTCAGAAGAAATGGAAAGTGCATAACATTTTACATTCACAGTAAACAGGCTTTGTCTACCCATGTCCTGGCCAGGTTCATTTGTTCAAACAATTATATGCAAGTATAGACCTGATGGTAATGTCTAATCATCATAATGCTCAGGAAAGAGACGGGGTCTGCATGCCAGAGGTGAACAGGTTCTGATCCAAAATGTGCAGATTAACCCCAGAACAAAAGCCAAAGACTTTGTGTGGATGCTAGCTGAAGCTGTCATTATCCACAGTGAAATGTGTCCTGTACCAAACTCTGCTAAACACCTCATAAAGTTAAGGACCTTTTTACTTTTCTCCATAATATGCTCTATCTGATTTTCCAAGTTAGTGTCTTATCAAAACTACTCCCAAAAAATGAAGGTAGTCAACCCTTTTTAACTCTCCCCTATAAATACAATTTTTTATTAACCCCAATTTTTTATTTCTGAAAAATATAACTTTTGACTTCTGAAATTAACATTTAAATCCCTATTCTTTCCCCCACTTACCCAATTTATCAATGCCTGTGAAGTTTTAAAATAAGATGGTCTAAATCAGTGTTTCTCCACCCTGGTCCTCTCCGCCCCCCTGCTCTGCATGTTTTAGAAGAGCCTCTATTCCAGAACAGCTGATTCAGATGATTGCATGACCACCAAGTACTGCAGAAGTCTGTTAATCACCCAGAGATACAATTCAGGTGTGTGGCAGAAGGGAAACACCTAAAACATGCAGGACAGGGGGGAGGGGGGGTGAGGACAGCCCCCCCTGTCCTGTCCTAAATGTATCCCTCTTTTCATTAATGTTCCATCATCAGCAAAAAGTGATTTGCCAAAACTTAAAGAAAGGTTGATGATGATTTCAGTTATCAATCATAACTGAAAATAATACATGAGGATCCTATACATTATATACCCTATACATTTCTGTTATTTTAGCATTCCTTCAAGTGCTACTTTCTCAAGGTCAGTCTCCAGCCACTCTGAAGACTGACCTTGTTGCTGCCATCTCTTGCTGGCATATAGTGGTGGGTGGAGAGACAATAGGCCGTAAAAAGGATGTTTCCTTGTTTCTGAGAGGTGCCCGACATTTTCACCCTCCCACACGCCCTGATGTTCCTGTGTGGGACCTCTCTCGTCCTCTCTGCCCTGTGATCTCCTCTGTTTGAGCCCTTGGCAGAGGAGAGCCTTGGGTGTTTGTCAAAAAAGACTGCTTTTCTCCTTGATATGGCTTCCGCAAAACGGGTGGGTGAACTACATGCGTTGTCTGTTCATGAGTCCTGTTGCCGTTGGAACCCAGCTGGTTCGGACGTTACTCTTTAGCCTTTCTCCCTAAGGTGGCCTCATCTCCACTCTCTGCCCTCCAGCTTGCTCACTTTGATGCAAGTGGACCTGATGTTTGGGCACTGAAAGAGTATTTCAGACTTATTATTAATTTTAGGTCAGTTACAACAGAGAACAAAAGAGAAACCCGTGCTGCCTCCCACATACACACACAAAAGAAAAAAACAACTAGAACAAAATATCCCACATGAATAAGAGATAAAGTTATTAGTTTCTTCCTCCAGTCCACATTGATAGGTATTTTCTCAACCTACATAAAACAACCACAGACAACGTATGTTTTCAACCAAACTTCTGAGAAGGAGAAGCACAGCAAGCTGCTTCTCCAAGCTGCTCACCATGTGTTCTCAAAACCTTGAGTTTGTTTGTCTCTTTTATTGGCAAGAAGGGGGTAAAAGGAATGTGGGGGGTGGGGGGTGGGGGTGAAAACAACATCCTATCTTCACAGCAGGGGGCTAAGTTGGAAACAAAGACGGGGGTCACACAGAAACTAAATTAACACATAGTTTTAACAAGTTAACTCTAACCTTTAAATAAAAACAACTAGGAACAAAACTACTATTGTAAGAGTGATAACAAAACATAATAATTCACCTCACAACCACTAAGACCAAAAACAGCCAAGAATAAATAAAGCAGTAAAATAATATAAAAACTAAAAGCCTAGGGATTAAGTAGGAAAGACTCAAGTGAACCCCAAAGCTTGAAAAATGTCTGATTTGTGGTGAAGATCATGAGTCAGTTTTTCCAAAGGAAGGATGGCAGATTTCTGTGTAATCCATATGTTCACATATGGTAAAGTCCATTTCAGCAAAAATACACTTCTTAGCAAGACCAAAGATTTAGAATGTGCATCCAAACTGGAATGAGTCGTTTTTGTTGACGTATGGAAAACTTCAGTTAGCTGCTCTGGAGCTCAACACACGTGAAGCAGCCTCAGGAGCATGCTATCATGCTAACCCTGCTGCTATCCAGATGAGCAGTGTGTGGGTATATCTGTCCTGTTTTAACTATATTTTATGGTCGCCTACATACAGTCACAGAAGACATTTGAAACACGAGGTCTGTTGTACTTTTATTGTTCAAACACAACATGCATCTTTTCTGAAGTTATCCTACTCAGTTGCACATTCCTTAGGATTGGAGTGCGCTGTTAATAATTACTCCACGGTCTTTTATGCTGAAACATTCTCTATATTGTACAGTTTGTTTTCCCTTAATTTGATTTTTATGTTTTATCTCTGTGCGGATCTACATGTTTTGGTGATTTGTCATTTTGCTGTTGTTGCACTGGAGTTTCACCTGTTTTGAGACAATAAAACATTTTTTTCTATTATATGATATTCTATTCTTCTAAAATGGCTTGATATCAGTTCTCTAAACAGTTATGAACTATTGTACAAGATATAAAAATTAACAATAAACCTGAAGTGACATTTTATTCATGACTGTATGTCCGTATAGATCTAAACGTTCTTATCAATAATCTACATGACTATTCCAGTTATTTATAATTGTGTATGTCTGAATGATGTGTTTGTATAGATATACAGTAATAAATAATTCATTCTGTGTATGTTATTACCACTGTCTTATTGTCTGTGTTGAGCTACAACACTTACTCTTCAAACCTGGACTGGATTATTCTCAACTAAGAGCAAAATATTTAAAACCAAGTTTGTGATTTGTGAACCAACTTCAGCTTTGTGAAAATTCTTTTAATCCAAACTCTAAATCCTTAGCAAATAATCAAACCATAATAGTGTACTAAAAGCATAACAAAAAACTGAATCAATCATAAAAATGTTCTGTGCCATACCAGCCTCAGGAGATTTTTGAGGGTTGAAGAGATGCTGATGTCAGGTTCTTCTAGGTTCTGACGGGTCTGCAGTTTTCCTCTCCTGATTCATTCTGTCAGATGTCATACAGCACACTGTGCACCACTGAATATCACAAACACATTTTTTAATTGCCTATTCATCTTCACTGACATTGTTTAGCATGGGATGTGCATCTTCCCTCTCATGTCTGTCATGATTTGTGGTATGTAGTGGTGAGGTAGGACCCAGGATGAGGTGAAAATGGTTGATTTAATCAAAAGCTCTCACAGGTAAACAGAAGTCCAGGCAGCACAGGTGAGAAATGAGACTAGGACCTCTGACACTGCAACATGACTTGACAACAATGACAAATAGACAAGGACCCAACAAGGAAACACAGACACAGGTGGGATTAAATACACAAGAGGTAATCAGGGAACGTGAGACACAGCTGGGAGCAATCAGGGCAGACAAGACAACACAGAAACTAAATGAAGGCAGAAAACCAAATCCTCACATCTGCATCTTTGCAAGTTTTTGCTTCTAAAGACCATGGTCAGAAGTGGTCCTAGCCTGTTTGGTGAGGGGTGGTTCACCCATTAGGGGTTGGGTGGATGTTGTGTTGGTGTGATGGTGATCTGAATCTGTGTCATCCAGTTTGCGACTCTTTATTTTGCAAAAATGTATTTTATACAAACACTCCCTGAGCTCCAATTCATATACTTCAGTCTCTAATAACTGAAATATTTTAAATTACTCACATTTTAAATGTGAGTAATTTAAAATGTGCATACATTTCAATGTCTTCAAAAAAACTTATTCATAACATCCAGTATATTTTACCACAGGGGAGCTCAGGACTGGACTTGTTTTACCTCATTCTCTTCAGAGCTTTAATATCAAGCATTAAATGTATAAGAAATTAGATTATGCTGACATAGTGTAAACTACAGTAGACTCAGACTGTACTCAATATTAACATTTTGCCTTATTGTAATGTTTAAGGACTTCAGCACTTAAATCTTGGTTTTACTTTCACTCTGGACATAAACAAAATAATCAGTAAAACTTAACATAAATAATTAACCTTAGACACATGAACATGCTTTGTAAAATACTTCTCATTGTGGTGATCTGTATTTTCTGTGTATTTATTTTGAGGTTTTTCTGTGTTTACTAGTCTGTCCTCCCTGTTGATTGATCCCAGCTGCGTCCTGTTCCTCACCTCACCAAACCCTAAATATTGACACTCATTAACACTTATTTCTTTGCCACACTACTAAAATACATAACAGAGCTTCACAAATTTCTGCAAGTGTGGGGAAACCAATCTGTTCCACAGTTTTTAAACTTTACACAAAGGGCAAACCTGACCCACCTCTACCGGTGGCCCGCCTGTCAAACATTAAAAAGGACAAATTAACCCATGAGCCGAGAGAGAAACAGACTCTTTTTAAGTTAAAAACTGTTCATACATCACAATATGACTCATTCTCTAACATCCATACAGTTTAACTACATTCTGAGGGAACATTACTGAGTGTTTGGTTGACCACTAACCTGATTTAACAACTAACGGGGAGCGGGGGGCGGGGGGGTCGATCCCACCCCCCACAAATGCGCCCTGGATGGCTGCCCAAGTCGCCCATATCAGAAACTGCCACTGGACATGGTGGAGTATCGGATAGACATTTTCAAAAGATGGGGGTTGATAGCAACTCACCGCAGCAGCACAGAGTCTTTCCTTAGGCAACCAAGACAGCAGTACCAGACGTTCTGGGGGTCCTTTAGCTCCCACCACCATAGACATGAACACGTAGACCCCTCATGGGGCGGGTCGGCCCTTTGCTGTGATACACAACAGCGTCCGCCATATTGAATGTGGAATATGTGCCAGTAAGCTAATACAAGTAAATGGACTGAACTTCAGAAAGTGCCGTTCTACAAAGTATTTTAAGTTAATTCCTGCCATTGACACATTTTCTCACACACATTAATATATTTGGTAATCAGAGAAAACACTAAAGACAGAGTTTCTAACAATTGATATGATTAATTGTTTTGGGGGCATTTCTGAATAATGTCCTTAGATGTGTGTGTGCGTGGTTGTTTGTCCTGTGTCTATCTGGCAACCTGTCCAGGGTGACCCCACCTCACGCCTGGAGCTGGAGAGGCACCAGCAACCCTTCCGACCTCACTAAGGACAAACTGGATGGGTTCTTCAGATTGAAATATTTCTCTTAAAAATACAGAAAAAGTGAAAGAATAAAAATGTGCTATAAAACACAAATTTATTTATTTGTGAGAACACTGGCCATAGGCAGGGGCTCAGTCTGCTGGTTAAACTGGGAGAAGTCCAGTGAGTTCTTAGTGTCATGAAGTATGTTTGTTGTTGGCAGTGAGTAAGATGCTTGCAGGCCCTGGCTGACATATAGAAGATATTTAATGTAAACTCAGGAACACAAGGAACTGGCAGACGAACAATGTGACATAAGACGAGGACCCGACAAGGAACAAAGACAACAGGTGGACTTAAATACACAGGAAGGGTAATCAGGGAACACAGCTGGGAACAAACAGGGAAGACAGGACTAAATAAACACAGAAAACCTCCAAATAAATGCACAAAAAACCCCAGATCACCACACAGGCTAAAGCCAAAGATAAAAGAGAAATTATCCAAAAGTGTAATAGAAAATACATATATGTTTCCTTCACATTCATAATACATTTTCAGCATGTTGGGCTCTGACTCGTAGCATCTTTATAGCTAAATACCGACATGGTGAAGCTGAGCTGGAAACAGACTGAAGAACAGCAGCTGATCTTTCCTCACTAAATCCTCTGGTTTCTAATTAACTTCTCCTCTAACAGCAGTTTTTCATCAGCTCTCTCTCATTAGAAAACAGTATGAAAACGTTAGGTCCGCTAAGAAAATAATAAGCAGTTACTTCGGGCCAATTTAGCTACGTAGGAAATATTTGTCGGTTGTTTAGAAGCTTGTTTCTGGCTGCAAAATCAAGTAGTTCTGTTCGTAAAAATTACATTAATATTTTTCTTTCATTCTTACCCGTTTATGGTAATGCCAATGAATCCAGAGAATCAGACTGGCCTTTGAGATGCATCGGGGTGACGGTGCGCCCCTTTCTTGCCCCCTAAGAGTAAAAATCCAGACATGGCACTGCTTTCTGAATACCCAGCAAATATCTTCCCAAGGCACTTTACAGTATTAAAGTAATAACCCAGATAGCACAGAATGATTGAAACACTGAATCAATGTCAGCCAGAAACATTGAATCAACATTGAAAGTGGTCGGTCACTTGTATGTTGAATCAACATTAGGGTTTCAATCATAACTGACATTATATTAATGTCAGTGTTGTAGTACTCGAGAACGGTCTTGGTCTCGATACCGGTCTCGAGACCATTTATTGATGGTCTCGGTCTTGTCTCGGACTCGACCGCATTTGGTCTCGGTCTTGTCTCGGTCTCGGACGCTGAGGACTCGGCATTTTATTTCAAGACCAGTCGAGACCGCAACTGTTAAAATACCACTAAACATACAGCACACTATCTAGTTTATTTGTTAACATCTTTGTTTTCAGTGGATTCAAAACACACCGATTAAAATCCAAGCAATAAAGTGACTTGCCAAATACGTGTTTCTGTTTCTCTCCCCTCCCCCTCCCCACCTTTCACTCGCACGCGGCGCTCTGAGACAGGCGCAGTGGTTTTCTCTCAGCGGCATAAGATGTTTAATCATCAGTAATATAATAGCGCTGCATAAATAATAAGAAATCCGATGGCTACAGCTAACTCAACATCGCTTCGCTTTCACAGACGGTGGGGACAACGTCTTACTTTTTTTGTCACTTAGAAAAGTAGCTCAAAGAAGGTAAGCTCCGTTAACGTGATGTTAGCAAAGCTAGCTGTACAGAGACACATAAGCATTGTGATGAAAAAAGTTGTCACTCACTGCGCTGAATTATTGTGCGGAGATGTTGACTGACTTGTCGCATATATGGGACAACACTGTGTCCAAAAGTCTGCAATATAGTGATGTGACATTCAGGAACAGTACGATTCATCTGCTCATCTCTTTACTTATTAGATAGGACTGGAGTGTCACTGAGAGTCGTTCTATGGACTCTTTGCACCTCAGCTTCCACGTTTGGGGAAAAGCGGCTCGATTGTTTCCGATCTATTGAAAATGGCCTTTTACAATAGGTGCTTTCAGGGCTTGGCCAAGGTTTGAACATCGATCCGAAGCCCCAACAAGTCAGCTGGAGAAAGGTTTTAAGATGTATGCCTCGTTATACATTTAGTGATACGAAGGTGAGTTTTACTTAAACTTTGTGGCTAACATTAACCTTAGCTTATGCTAGTAGGCAATATTCTCGGACATTGTTCTTGTAAAAATGTGCTATTTAAGTATCTAAACATTCTAACAGACAATGTTTTTACCTAATTTTCAAGTATACTGTGTGTTTATTGTCGTTAGTGTCAGAGACTAACGGGGTTCGGTTACGGTTCGGGCTTTTTACTTCCGAAGCACGACGAAGCACAACAAGCCTCATAGCTTAACAGTAGCGCAGCTCTGGTGTCAGAGATCTGGTTAAGCTGTTCAGGTTCAAAGTTGCTGCTTTTAGAAAAATATGACCGTGTTGCTTCATGTCTCCGTGTTATTTCGTTTTATTACCTTTGCATGTTTCTTGTGAAGAGCTCAGGACGGTGTTTACAGCAGTGTGTTCAGGCGGATCAGTTGCTCGGCTGTATGGCTCTGGTCTGCTCTCTCGTTCCCATATACTCGCTTTTTCAGGCTAAATACAGAAGTGACTCCATGGAAATAACTCAGGGAGGCTCCTTTATTTACCATCCGTATCCCTGGTATTTTTAGGCTGATCCGGAGTGAAGTGAAGGCTGCAAACTTTGTGTTGTGCAGCGTTACCTTTAACTGGTAGTGACAAATATTTACAAGCCACCATCTTCTTAATTCAGGATCGCTTGGAAATTAATGAAAACTTAAAAGCTCATTATATTAGGAAGACAACAACGTTCATAGTATTGCGTTTTTTGCATCTGAAATACGACTTAGTCTTTTCTACCAGTCATGGTAACTCAAAGCGGAAACAAGTGAGCCGCATTAGCTCCTGGAGATGTAACGTCAACGCAGTAGGTGCAAAGAGCCCATTAGATTACCATACGCTGTCAGAATAGCATACATGCAGTGAGTACCATGCCTGCACATTAAGAAGTCCGACAGTCAGAGGAGTTGTCAGCTCACCATACACAACAAGTTATGATGAAAATAAGTCATTAAATTGTTTTCCATGATAACTATATAGATATACATGCATTGTTTTTTCAAATTGTATTTAAAGCAGGGTCTGGCTGCAGCTGCAGTCAGCTACAACACACGCCCGTGTAAAACTCATTAACCTACTTAACCGCTAAGTCAAGATGCCATACAACTGTTAATAAAGTGTATAATGATCTACGTCATGATTCTATGTTGCTAATTAAATCAAATTATATAGTAAAGACGTGTCTGATAGATATAGCCGTGAGTTTGTGCTAAGCGTATGACGATCTGACAGCATATGCTGACCTGACAGAACACTCTTCTTTGTTATTGTAATCCCCTGCGTACACTGCAGCAGCTATCATTATTTTATTTAATTATGTACATTGATATTTTTTAATTAACAAATAAATAAAACAAGAACGAAAGAGCACACAGAGCATGCACATTGCTCTTTGATTGTTTTTGGTCAAAGTGGCAGCTGTAATGGTAGTCTGCAATGGTGTCAGACTATCTGGCTTCATGTAGTGGGAGAGAGGGTGAGAACAGTCACGGTGAGCGTCTTGTCATTGGTTACTTCTTGCTTGTTGCTCCTTGGTCAGTGTTCATAGTTGAGCGTTATTTACCGTCAGGGCATTGCCTCAATTGCTATGTTTAATGGTGCAGACAGTGGTGGTTTCTGACATGAGCAACATGGACAAACACCCAGGGCGTTATCTTTTTAAGGATGGCACGAGACCACCGCGGATTGTAGCACAGAGATGGAAGCAAAATTAATATTGATTAATTTTATTAAGTATTTAATATCTAGGTGTTTTTATGTGAATATGGATCTTTCAGATCAATTTGAGAAGTAATTTTGATCATATTTTATATTTTATTGTGTCATGTAGCACAGGCCGCTGGTCTTGGTCTTGACTCAGTCTCGACTTCCCTCGGTCTTGGTCTTGACTTGGTCTCGGACCCTAAAAGTCTTGGTCTTGTCTCGGTCTCGATACACTCTGGTCTTGGTCTTGTCTTGGTCTCGGGTTAGGTGGTCTTGAACACAACACTGATTAATGTTGATTCAACCATCATCTGAACGTGGATCTACATGCAGATTTGGGTTGATTTTATATTGAATGAAAGCTAAGGATTTATGTATATTTTTAGGTCTGATAGGTCTACATCATAACATGCCACTAAAAGTGTCTTCACTGGAGTTTCATTATTGGCAGATGATGGGTAAACTGTGTAAAAAAGGTTAAAAATGACAACATGGGTTTGATATAACATTTTATTTAAGAAAAGAGGGACAGATCTTTAAACATATTTGACTCCTTTTTGACTGTCAAAACAACAGTCTGTTGTCCACAGAAGAACAGAGTCCATGAAGTTAAGCTTTGTACTGTATGAACCAGGGAAACGGTACAAGTTGTGGTAACCCCAGTTTGACTCTGGTTGGCATCACTTTGATTCCTTGTGATGTCTTCCTCTCATTCTGGCGCATAATGAAGCCACTTCTCGACAGTTTCACTGCAGTCCTCAAGAGTCAGCTTTCGGTCAAACTGTATAGCAGCGGCTGAAAAACACAAAAATAAAAGTGAGGAAGGTGCCGGTTAGAAAGATGATAAACATTTGAAAAGTTCCGAAAGACATTGAAAGATTAAACAGTGTACTGGTTACAGGTCTGAGAACAAATACAAACCATATAGTTCCCCATGTATTTATCTTAATCTTTCATTAATATTTATCTTAAAGTTTACATATACAACTACATTTACCCATCAAGCTGCAGTATAGTGTAGGATTTATGATATTGATATTAAATCAATATTTAAAATAAAGGGCTGTTTATCAGAAAACCTAACGATAAAACTCAGGGAGGATCAGGTTTATTTAACACACCAGAGACAAATAGAGCAAAAGGTGATTTATACTGCAGTTGGAAAAATTATTTATAATTTATACAGAATAAACTTCCATCTAATAGCTGGTTTAATCTTCCATCAACTACAAATATTTCCAAATAAGTTGATTAAATTCCTTAAAAAGTGTCTATATGCTAATAAAGATCCCACACAAGTAACAATAGTCCAGTTCAGTTTAACCAGTTACCAATCCAAGGATCAACAGACTGAATCAGTCATTAGCAGGTTTAGTTCAGTGTTTCACCTGCCTTACATGTTAAGTGTTTCCCTTCTGCCTCACCTGGATTGAATCTGTGGATGATTAACAACCTTCTGCACTTCTTGATGGCTGCAGACGGTCATGTAATCATCCAACTCAGCTGTTCTGGTACAGAGGCACATTTAAGCACGTCCCTAAGCATATCATAATAAAAAGTTAAAAACAAGTGATTACTATCACAACAATTTAAAGCCCACCTGGACCAGCCAGCCTTACACTTCCTTGTCCACCACATGCTCTCCCAGACCAAACAATAGGCCCCGCCCTATTTTAAAAACTCAAATCCCACAAAATCTCACAGGATTTCATACTTAGGCCTGGAGTGGTGGGTAGGATGAAAATAATACAAAAGGAGACATGACCTCAATTATTAAAAATATCCGTTTTGCCCCAAAATAACCAGGATTACTATGGGCACAAAACAATGCCCTTATTTTTCAATAAACACATTTAAGATCAAAGTAATATTGAAAAACTTACCATAAAAGTGCTCAGAGGAGAATTCAATTCAGAAGCCGGTAGCAAACAAGCCAGCAGCAAAGTGGCTTTTTGGTTGGGACAAACCACAAGTGTAAAATTGGGGAGGTGGACTGTACAACTCCTAGTACAGACTTGTAGATGTTTTTGTGTCAACACATTATGCACAGTCAGTAATAATATTTACAGACAAGTAAGAAAATGTACAGCAAGGAATCACAACCCACTGTTCTCAACATCCATCCATCCATCCATTGTCCTTCACCCTTGTCCCTCAGTGGGGTCGGGAGGGGTGCTGGTGCCTATCTCCAGCTCACGTTCCAGGTGAGGGGCGGGGTACACCCTGGACAGGTTGCCAGTCTGTCGCAGGGCAACACAGAGACACACAGGACAAACAACCATGCACACACACTCACACCTAGGGGCAATTTGGAAAGGCCAATTAACCTGACAGTCATGTTTTTGGACCGTGGGAGGAAACCCATGCATGCACAGGGAGAACATGCAAACTCCATGCAGAAAGACCGGGGCTGGGAATCAAACCCAGAACCTTCTTGCTGCAAGGCGACAGCTCTACCAACTGTGCCACTGTGCAGCCCCTGTTCTCAACATGTAGTGCTTAATTTGAAACATGATTATCTCCCACCTAGTAAAATGTTCTGACCCAGAGTTCAAGGAGGGGGAGGGAAAAGGGATGAGAGGGGGTAAAGAGGAGAAGGTTGGGAGGAGCGGCTGGGTGGGGGGAGGTTTGGGAGGGAGTAGGGGGAGATGAGGAGGTGATGAGGGCTGCAACAAACTGCCCAGATTGCACACAATGGTAAATCAACATTGAATTATAGTCAGAATGGTTGATGTTTGGTTGAGGTCGACAACTGATGGTGCATCAACCATCAAACAACCATCCACCTCTAGCCAAGTAACCAATGTTGAAACTGTGTCATTGAATCAATGTTGTTTTGTGGTTGAAATCTAATGAATGAAATGCTGATGTCTGATCAACATCTGATCAATGTTGAATCAATGTCAGCTGTTTTGCCGCATCCCTTCCCCTCCTCTTCTCCTCATCAGAGCTCTGGGTCAGAGCATTTTATTAGTGAGTGGAGGTTATCACATTTTAAATTAACCACTGTAAAGGATAGTGGGTGATGATTAATTTCTGTTTCTTACTTTTTCATAAAAAGTCCTACTGACCATTTGTGTGTGATATATTGCCACAAAAACATCTACAACGTACTACAAGGAGCGGAGCGGTCCACCCCTACTATTTACATGAGTGGGATATCCCAAACACATAGATGTTAATTAAATGTTGAATTACCATCATGTGCAATCTGGGTACAAAATGGAATCACAATTGTCAACACATAGTGCTTAAGTTAAAACATGATTAATTCTCACCTAAAATGGGTTGTGCTGTGGTGGTGCAGGGGTTAAGCACAACCCACATATGGAGGCCCTAGTCCCTGAAGCAGCCGTCACAGGTTCAATTCCCAGCCTTGGCAACCCTTGCTGCATGTCTTCCTCCTTCTCTCATTACCCACTTTCCTGTCAATTAACTATCAAATAAAGGCCACTAGAGCCAAAAAAATCTGTGAAAATGAAAAACCCTCACTTAAAATTAAAGTTGTTTCACCCGGAGCCCAAGGAGTGGGGGTAGGCTGAGGGGTGGATGGGGCCAGGTGAGGAGTGGGGGGAAAGAGGTGTATGTGTGTCTTTGGTGGGTGGAGGGAAGGGGGTTGGGCGTTTGACTGGCCGATGGTGGTGGAGGGGTGCAAAAAACAGCTTACATTGAACATTTAGGTTACTAGTTCTTCCCCAAACCTTGTCCTCAAGGCAAACTGACCTCCGTGTTTTCAGTTCAGCAAAACCCTGTTAATCAGATATCAATTAAAATCATGTCTGCTGAATTAGGGAAATGCTTAAAACTTGCAGGGCAGTGTGCCTGGTGGACCGGTGCTGAAAAACACTGGATTTGATGTTGGCATTTCAATCAATGGATGTTAATTGGCTAGAATTGAATGGTTGTTTGATGGTTGATCCAGCTTCTGTCGTTGACCTTAACCATAAATTCAACCTTTGTGATCATAATTCAACATTGAATTAACATATTTTGCAAACAAGCCAACAGCAAAGCAGCTGTGTGATTGGGACATGGACATCCCACTCATATACACTGTAGGGGTGGACCGCTCCACTCCTTGTAGTAAGTTGTAGATGTTTTCGTGTCAATATATCAGTCAGTAGAATTTTTATTAACAAGTAAAAAAATGTACAGAAAGGAATCACCACTCACTATCCTCTACAGTGTTATTAAAAATGTGAGAACCCCCACTCAGTAATAAAATGCTCTGATGAGGAGAGGAGGGGAAGAAGGTGTGTGAAAAAACAGCTGACATTGATCAGATGTTGATCAGACATCGGCATTTCAATCATTAGGTTTCAACCACAAAACAACATTGATTCAACATTGAATTAACATCTTCTGGCAACAAGCCAACAGCGAAGCAGCTGTGTGATTGGGCCATCCCACTCATGTAAATGGTGGGGGTGGACCGCTCCACTCCTTTTAGTACGTTGTAGATGTTTTTGTGTCAGTATATCACACACAAACGACTTCAACCAAAAATCAACAATTCTAACTATAATTCGTCGTTGATTTAACGTCGTGTGCTATCTGGGAACTATGTCTACTTCAATATGCGCAGGATCTGACGTGGAAGCTGTAAGACTGAAATGTCCCAGCGAACTTGAACGCTTCAAATAAGGCACAGTGTGCGGAGGTTGCAGCAGCAAACAGCATCTAAGCGTGGACAGTATCATGCGCGGGGTCTCCGAGGCAGGTGGGTGGCTAATCATCGCTCCTTTGGTTTCCGTCTCTCTGTGGACTGGGTGTTTTTCTCCGTGTCTGTTTTGCTCCGCTGTGATTGCCACAGGTGCAAAGATACATCTGCGTCCTTCAGAACATGGAGGCAGGAGGATGTATTTGTGCGAGCCTCTAGTGAAAGAAGTAGCATCACACTGCAGCAGCTGCTTTACAGCTGTCATCGTTTTTCTTTAGTGCAAAGAATCTGCTGCAGCGGCAGAAGGAGGAGGAATCTGAGGGGAGGTCAGTTTTTAACCGTACTGATTGCAGTTTAGTGACTGCCAATGCTTTTCTGTCATGCAACGAAAAGACCTGTCACGGTGTCATGGAGCATGCTGGTTGTGGAAAAGCATTTTTAGTCCTATTCAGTCCAGAAGACCAGAAGAGGTTAGGCTTTAAGAACGAATAGTTTCATGTAGATGTTGTTTGGTACACTGCATTAATGATCTGCAAGATGCAGACACACCTAGGGCCAGGCACGTGCAGAGGGTGGCAGGGAGGGAGGGGGGCGAGGAGGGTTGGTGTAAGGGGCTTGAGCCCCCGCCCCTTTTAATCTTGATGGCCCAAGTGTCCTTTTTTATTTTATTTTTTTTTCTGTGTGTCAGGAGGCTTGCTTGTGCCCCTCAACAATAACATTTAGCTAAATATAATAATTTAGCAAAAATAAACTAGTCTGGCTGCCCTCAGTCTCATAATGACTGAGGATTCTCAGTTCCTCTGCCTCCATGTTGTTCAGACACTGGGTCCATGGTAAGGTGGATGGCTGGACGTGCAGCAGTTGGTGTGCAGAGAGAAGATCATGGGTGAAAGTATACAGCCTTGAGAGGAAGCAATGCTCATGGTCCGAGTCTCCATATCTGAAACAAAATGTTTTGCTCCAAGCTTAACAAGAGTGAGTCTGTCTCTAGAAAAGTTGTGTTCCCAGAAAATAATTAAAATAGTCTATAAACAACATGCAATCCATCCATGAATGGATTTTATGTTGTCAAGCCAGTTATTTAGAGAAAACGATGTGCTGCATGTTTCCTCTTGTTTTGGTCTGCTGAAAAGACGGAGTCAAGAAGAGTTTTATAAAATCCCCTTTTATTGATTCAGATTTGTTCTAGTATATAAGATTTCTTTTTTTTTTTTTTTTTGGCTGTGTGACCACAATAGTCCTATTTGTACAAAGACTGTACTATCAGGCATATGTCTGTTGATCTCAACAACTTATACTTATAGAAGATCTGCATCATCTTGCTACAAACCTTGAAGAATATTATCTTCCTCAATAAGTGCAGTCTGCTCTGTCCCTTCTTATAGACCAGGAGTGGGGAATCCCAGTCCTCGAGGGCCAGTGTCCTGCAACTCTTAGATGTCTCCCTGATCCAACACACTTCAATCAAATAAGCTAAATCACGTCCTTAGTGCTGTCAAGTTCTCCAGAGTCCTGATAATGACCTCGTTATTTGACTGAAGCATGTCAAAGTAGAGTCACATGTAAGAGTAGCATTACACTGGCTCTCAAGGCCTGGAGTTGCCCACACCTCTTATAGATGGTTTCACTGTGGCGTCTTCAGATGAACACCGAGGTATTTATATTCCTCAACCACCTCCACTTCTTCTCCCATGATGGAAATAGGATTTTTAGGATCTTGGCTTGTTCAATTGGGTTTTGTTAATTTCTGTCTTCCTTAGTTCCTGTTTTTTTTTTTTTTTTTTTTTTAAGATCAGCCATGTTTCTGTTTTACTTTGGTTCAGTCCTTTCTTAGTGATTCAAGTTTATTATGTTTATTGTTTCTAGTCATTCCTTGTTACTCCAGTTTATTTGTTTCTTAGGTTCTTAGGTTATTCATTTTCTATTCCCCTGTGTCACTCTTTCTTTCTTTCTTCAGTCTGCCTTCTGCTCTCTCCCCTCACACTTGTATCAGTTACCTAATCAGCCTGGTCCTTTGTTCCATTATCCACCCTCTCAGTACTTATGCACCTTTTCTCCTTTCACTCCTCGCTGGTTCCTTCCTGTGGTCTTTTGCATGATTTTGTGTTCATCATTTTTCATTAAATATTTTCATCACCTACTCCATACCTTTGCTGCTCTGCATTTGGGTCCACAGTCAAACTACCACACATCATAAGTGTTTAATCTAAACCTGATTCTTTTGAAATCTACTATCATCTCCTTTGTTTTGTTTACATTCAAGAGAGAGGAGATGATTGTTCCCATACCACACAGCGGTCCACCAGATCTCTGTATTCAGATTCTTGTCCATCTCTGATACACCGGACAACTGCAGAATCATCTGAGTATTTCTGTAGATGACAGAATTTGGATTCAGGAAGAGCAGTGTGGTTTTCGTCCTGGTCGTGGAACACTGGACCAGCTCTACACCCTCAGCAGGGTCCTGGAGGATGCATGGGAGTTCGCCCAACCAGTCTACATGTGTTTTGTGGACTTGCAGAAGGCGTTCGACTGTGTCCCTTGGGGGGGTTATGTGGGGGCTTCTCTGGGAGTATGGGGTACCGGGCCCTTTGATGTGGGCTGTCGGGTCCCTGTATGACTAGTGTCAGTCTGGTCCACATTGCCGGCAGTAAGTCGGGCTCGTTTCCGGTGAGAGTTGGACTCCACCAAGGCTGCCCTTCGTCACTGATTCTGTTCATTACTTTCATGGACAGAATTTCTAGGCGCAGCCGACGTGTTGAGAGGATCCATTTTGGTGGCTTTAGGATCGCATCTCTGCTTTTTGCAGATGATGTGGTCCCATTGGCTTCATCAGGTCGTGATCTGCAGCTCTCACTGGAGCGGTTTCTCGGCCAAGTGTGAAGCAGCCGGGATGAGAATCAGTGCCTCTAAATCCAAGGCCATGGTCTTTAGCTGGAAAAGGGTAGAGTGCCTTCTCCGGGTCGGGGGGGAGGATGTCCTGCCCCAAGTGGAGGAGTTTAAGTATCTTGGGATCTTGTTCACAAATGAGGGAAGATTGGAGCGGGAGATCGACAGGCGGATTGGTGCAACGTCTGCAGTGAAGCGGGCGCTGTACCGGATACAAGCGGCCAAAATGGGTTTTCTCCGTAGGGTGAGAAGCTTGGTCATCCGGGAGGGACTCGGAGTAAAGCCACTGCTCCTTCACATCTCCAGTTGAGGTGGCTCAGGCATTTGGTCAGGATGCCTCCTGAAAGCCACCTGGCGCTCTGGGCACATCCCACCGGGTGTGAGCCCTGGGGAAGACCCAGAACATGCTGGAGGGACGATATTTCTTGGCTGGCCTGGGAACGCCTTGGGATTACCTCAGAAGAGCTGGAACAAGTGGCTGGGGAGAGGGAAGTCTGGGCCTCCCTTCTTAAGCTGCTGCCCCCGCGACCCGATCCCGGGTAAGCGGAAGAAAATGGATGGATGGACAGACAGAATTTGGAGCTGTGCTGGAAGTCTGAAATGTAGAGTGAAAATTATCACAATCGTAACACAAAATATTGTGATAAAATTCTAAATCCATATTGCCTACCCCGGTTGTAAAATTTGTTGTTTGTGTTTTGTTGGTTTGGCATATCTTGTCAGTATAGCGCAGTGGTTCCCAAACTTTTTCTCCTGGGCCCCCCTATGGATTACAAATCGGGAGAGTTGGACTCCTGCTGTCTAGTTGAACAATGTGTGTGAGCAGGGGGGGACTTCTGGTTATACGATGTGTGTCAAACTCAAACACTCCCCTCCCCAGCCCCCAGCGCACACAGCGTTCATATTGTTTTTTTGTTGGGGTTTTTTTTCCCATTCATCCATACCCCTTCCCGCGTCCCCCCTGCAATGGCACAGCGCCCTCCCTAGGAGGTGCGCCCCACAGTTTGGGAACCTCTGGTATAGCATATAGTGTTGTCTACTAGTTTAGAATACTTTATCAAATGGTATAGTTATGAATACTGTTTTGATAGGTGGAACACATGGAAATAATACAGTTTGTGAAGAGGCATGCTGATTATATTACAATGATGTTTGATACTTAAATGTGCAGTACCTAAGGTTATGTCATTTTGATGAGTAACCATCAGGACACTGACCTTACTGTTTTCATGGTTTTCTAAGAGGGTTTTCAATCAGTTGAGAGTCAAATCAACCGAAGTTGGAGTGAGCAATATAATCATTATTTTTATTATTACAATAGTACCACAAAATACTGTGATAAACTTCTGATAAAAAACCCCCAAACTGTTACTACTTTTTTAGGTAATTGTATGTCTATGGCACAGCATTCATTGTACCCCAATATTCCAATTGCAAATGGTCTTCTCAGGACACCATACTTAAGTGTTATTATTACTAAATTGCTCAAAGTAACTGCATTTAATCATATTTTCAAACTTACTGATATTTTTTTTTCTTGTGGAACATAAAAATAGTAAAAGAAACTCTTCCAATAATATCAGTTTTTTAAAACATAAGTAGAAATGTACTGAAACAATGATGAATCAAATTGTCTTGGAATAAGGAATTGTTGGGAAACCGAATTCAAAATGATTAAGAGTTAAAGATGAAAATTTGTAAAATGTGGCTTCTTTTAAATTTACTAAAAACTTATGATTTCTTCTGCTTCTTTGTCTGACTTCTCAGTAAACTGCACGGCTTTCTGTACATCACCCTCTCATTACCACTAGGATGTCGAGGATAGGGTGGCATCCTGTTGCTACTTTGTTGGTTGGGAGTTGATTCTTCAGTCAAAAACAATCTGAATCTGTCCGAAGTCCAAAAATCAGACAACTCTTCACCTCTCTGTTTTCTTTTATAGGTCTACTGGGCTGCTTCTAAACAGAAAAGTGGAAGGAAGAAAAGATGGATTCCATCTCTATGAAAGGGTGCACAAGGAGCCCTGTGTTCCTCACAGCTTCTTCCTCACACTTCAGCCACCCACCAGCTTGTATGTTCCACTGCAACAAACCTGCAGATTCAGGACCTTCCTGCCTTGTCCCGACCACAGTGGCTGTCCTTGGGTCAGGCGACTTCTCCAAGAGCATCACCATTCGCTTACTTCGTTGTGGCTTCAAGGTGGTGATAGGCAGCCGCCGTCCCAAACTGGCCTCTCATTTCTTCCCACATGTGGTTGACGTGTCACACTATGAGGATGCTATCAAGAAATCTAACATTCTGTTCTTGGCTATCCATCGAGAACACTACTCAGTGTTATGGGACCTCAAGCATCTCTTGGCAGGTAGTAATCCACCTACACTCAGACTTAATTTTTATCTGGGGCGTGAAAATTAACACAAGTCACTTTTTATTTGATGAAATACAATCCAGATGTCAAACTCAGTCTGTACATGTGGAATAATTAATAAATTATGTACAAAGCAGTGTAGCAGTCAATTCTACTTCTATGTAGACAGACTGTCATTCATGTACATATACAATGTATATGTGGTGCAAAATTTTGTTGCAAAGCTGAAATAATAAAATAAGTAATAATAAAAAAGTATCAATATAAATGCATACAATAAAAATATTAATAGGAATTTAATAGTCTTATGGCATGAGGGGTGAAGCTGTTGTGGAATCTGGTTGTTCTGCATTTGAAGATGCTGAATCTTTTACCAGAGAGCAACAAGAAACCATGCTGGGGGTGGAAGGATCTGCTATAATCACCCGAGCCCTGGACAGGCAGCGACTGAGCGGTGTCAAGGATGAAAGGAAACTCAGTCCTGGTGATTCTCTCAGCTGTCCTCAGTCTGGTGGAGGGAAAGTATTACATGCTCCAAACCAGACGGAGATGCTGCTGGTCTATTGTCCCTGTGTAGAAAGTGGTGAGGATGGGAAGGAAGAGGTCTGCTCTTCTCACCTGACATAAAAGGTGCAGATGTTGCTGAGTTTTCTTCACCAGACCAGAGGCTTGGAAGGGATCAGGACAAAGTGTCAGTGATCTGTATCGCCTGACCTGCGACACTGCAGCACCACTGATGAGGAGGGGTGTGACTTGACTGATTTTACAAGAAATCAACAACAATTTATTTTGTTTTGTTGTTGATCAAGATTAGATTGTTTGGATTACATTAGCCCACCAGATGTTTCACCTCCTCTCTGTAGGCCAGTTTGTTCCTGATGAGATATCCCACTGTTGTATCATCCACATATTTAATTATGCGATTCATACTAAACGTGGCATGGCATTCATGAGTCATCAGGGTGAAGAGCAGTGGGCTCAGTACACAGCCAGTGCTGAGGGAGTTGACCCTTGAGGCATTTTAACAGATTTGGGTTTGTCAGGAAATCCAGCAGGGGGCTCAAGGGAAGCTAGTTGAATGCTGAGCTGAAGTCCAGAAACGGCATTCGCACACGAGTATTCTTCTCCTCCAGGTGTTTTAGCCTCAAGTGCAGTGTGGAGGAAACGGCGTCCTCTGTGCAGCAGTTGGCAAACTGCAGATTAAAAGAGGAAGGAAGTTTTGAGATGATGTGATCCTTCACCAGTCTCTCGAAACACTTCATCACATGTAGAGAATATATCCTATAGTATGTAGAGTATACGAAGGGGTTGTAGTTTTTGCCTCCAACCCCTTCATAAAGATGTTATCTGATGCCGAGTGTAGCAGCAACAACAGAGCAAAAGAGTAATTACACACCACTACACACAGCTGTATGCAGTACCATTAAGGAAGGGCGACTAAATAAAAGAGGAAACACTGGGATGCAAGTGAAACAGAGAAGGAGAAGCAGTTCTCTCATGAGAGAAGCCCAGACAGGTTGCCGACTGGAGCGGGACGAGGTCCTTCTCTCCGATTCGGGAAATGGCTAAAGGGCGATTCCACCTAATTTTTCACTACCTTCCACATCTTTAATTGACTCTAGTTTAAAAACTTCAACACCTAGACTCTTCAAACCTGCACTGGATTATTCTGCTCTATTAGCAGAATATTTAGAACCATGATTGTGATTTGTGAATATTTTCTGATTTGTGAAACTTCAATTAAGGTTGATTTTACCACTTTTTTGCATTTGGATCATACTAGAACTGCTCCAGCTCCAAAACTACAACATCTAGACACTTCAAACCTGGACTGGATTATTGTCAACTAATAGCAGAATATTTAGAACCATGGTTTGGATTTGTGAAACTTTTATCTGATTTGTGAAACTTCAGTAAAGGTAGATTTTACCACTTTTTTGGATCTCTGTCACAGCATAACTGCTCCAATTCCAAAACTACAACACCTATATTATATTATTCTGCTCTAATAGCAGAATATTTTAACCCATGTTTGGAATTTGTGAAACCTTTACATGATTTGTGAAACTTCACTAAAGATCAGATTACTATTCACACTTATTCCATGCAGTTTTTTTTTTTCTTCAAATTCAATTCTAATTCAAAACCACTTTATTAATCCCAATAGGAAATAAAATGTTGGTGTAACTCATTAATTCTTCAAAGAGTTATTGTAGATGATGATGGCTGTTGGAAGGAAAGATCTTCTGCAGCAGCCTCTTAAGTGACGTTTCACAAATCACAAGGTTTTAAATATTCTGCTGTTAGAGAAGAATAATGTAGTCCAGGTTTGAAGAGTCTAGGTGTTTGTAGATTTGGAACTAGTCAATTAAAGATGCGGAAGGTCTTGGAAAAATTAGTTGGAATCGCCCTTTAGCCATTTCTTGAATCGGAAACCAACTTCAGCTTCGTGGGGTTGAAGCATATACATAATATAAGGATAGACCCTCATGGACCGCTCTCGCCTATTGTCGCTGATGAGATTTAGGGCGGCCATCTTGGAGCGGTCCACCACTCCACTCAGCGTTATGTGTTTAGCAGCACAATGACGTATCAGCGCATTTAATCGATCATAACACACTTTTTTGTTACTGTAAACCATATTCAAACATCTATCACAGCTACATTTATATACAATTGTATGTTTTTAATACATAGTTCATCATATTTAAATATGCTTAGTGGCTATAACAATAGAATAGGAATGGAATATTCTGATATCGATGTATGAAGAGCATATTACAAAGCACACAGCCGTTCATAATTTATTTAATAAATTATTTAGTAATATCAATACATATTTTATATAACTATACAAACACTAATAAATAAAGATTAATAATGGCACAAATAATGATTAATACTGAATAATATATATTGGATACATGTTTATATGTATGTGTATACATACATATGTATATGTTTTCCAGCTTCAGTGATTCAGTAGCTGAGATTGAGTCCAAAATCCGATGTGAGATTCATCCGTGCTGCAGTGAATCCGTCTCTCTTTATAGATTTCTCCCTCTTCTTCCTCACATCGTGTCTTTAGGAAACCTTCAAAACAAAAAAGGAAGATTTAGGATGTATCTTACTTTGGACAGAGTGAAAGAATATAAATAATAGTCTTTACTACCTGTGTAAACTTTGCCGGTGAATGTTATAACACATAATATAAGTTTTATAATATGTTACATTGTTTCATTTCTAATATAGACTCTTGTGTCAGATAATCTAAGACAATGTTGGAGAATAATTTTTTATTTTTTTTTAGATTTATGGAATCTCAGTTAGCCTTCATAGCGGGGCTGAACCCGTATTACACCAAGCACTGTAGCTAATGTTAGCTGGTATCTCGCCGGTGGACATAAATACAGTAAAGTAATATTCTAATCACAATATATACACAATAATATGTCCATCTTACTTGTGAAATGTTTGTGGAGCCCTCACATCAATAGTCATCGATCCGAACAACAATATCCCTCAGTGCTGAGGCATCTTCTGCTGTTTTGGTTGAGCAAAGTAGGAGGGACGACCGCTCCAAGATGGCCACCGTATTTCCTGCTCAGGAGCAGCTAATGCGGGGTCTACTCTTATATTATGTCTGTGGGTTGAAGCACGTCAAAAATACATCAACATCGAATCTAATATGGCATTTAAAAAACAAACTCTTGATGAAGTTTGGCTACATTGAAGCTCAATGCAGGAACAAAAGGACATCTGGAGTGGCCAGATAACAAGTAAAGCAGCGCACAGCTACCAACACTCGCCCAGATTAGCATCACGGTCAAAATGCTAAACAAATGACCAGAAAAATAATTCAAGTCTTCCAGCTGAGGGTGTAAGATGCTAAGATGCTCTCTCGCTGTTGAACCGCCGCTATTCTCTACTGGTAGTAATATTTCAGACGTAGCGCCTCTCATTCTCCACCCGCAGTGAACTCTCACACTGCTTAAAGCTGCAGCGTGTAACGTAAATAACAAAATTCACATTCGCTATGTCCAAACATGAGGGATAATTTATGAAAAATAAATAATAATCGATCTACCCTGGCTGCTCTGCAGAATTACTCAACTATGTCAGAACCAGCCAATCAGAGACAGCATAGCTCAGCTAGCCGTGTTCTCAGGAAGTTTGGATTCAGTAACTCAGTGGTTCCCAAATTGGGCACCCCCAGCGGTCTCCAAACATTTTCTGCCCCCCCATGATTACAAATAGCTCTCTGGTTGAATGACGTGTCTGTGTGTCTTTGTGGGGGGGGAAGAGGATTCTTAGAGACTCCCTGTCTCTAACTTTTTTGGGGGGCAAAATGAATGTACGTAGCTGGACATAGACGACAACACCAGTAGCCTACAAGCTACTTGTTAAGCTTAAGGTGCTGTATTGATATTAGCTAACTAGTCATCTTTTAGCTAACTTTACCTGCATCCAACAGCTTTACTCAACAGTCAGTTAGTTTGGGGGGAAAACTGTGAAAAGTTCTTTGCTATTTGCTGGTTTGCTGCCGTGATTCTAACACACCTGTAGCTCCGCCCAGCAGCAGCAGGTCTCCTTCACTGCTGCACAGGTGTAATCCCAGCGCGAGCGTCGTAGCGCTCATGTTGCGTTTAAAGGCGGCTCGGAAAAACAGGTTACGACATGTTAACGGATTAAACAGTTTTAATTACTGATAAAAGTGACAGAGGACACAGATATGGGAAGTGTGGAAGCCTCTACTGTATCAAATTGACAGAGGAATAACAGAGAGTTGGCCATTCTAAGGTAAAAACCGATCACGAGCACATACAGTGTTTATGTTTTTTTTTTTTTTTCATCCAGACGGCTTCCCGCGCCCCCCCTCCAATGGCATGGCGACCCCCGTAGGGGGTGCGCCCCACAGTTTGGGAACCTCTGCAGTAATTTAGGATTGTTTATTTTGATGCAACCTGCATTTGACTTTGAATTAATGTTTCCCTCTTTTACTAGACATTGTTTAATATAATGTTATGAGATTTATTTGACTCGTATATAATTCATGGTACTGAGAACCTTACTGTTAAATTTTAACAGGTTGCAGGTTTTCCAGTTGTCCTTTTGACTGACTAGCTGCGGTATTGCGCCTGCAAGTATGTTGCATGTTTATGTTAATTAGGTGAATTTATTACCAGATAATTTTTTAATTTTGCCAGATCACATAGCAGCATTTATACCTAACGTGAAAAATCAACAACCAATTCAGGTGATCGGCAGAGATCGGCCTCATGGGTGATCGGTATTGGAATTGGCAGCAAAAAAACCTGATTGGAGCATCGCTAGTTTCATATATCTATGTATATGTATTTACAGTGTCATTAACTTATGCCATCATCTCCAACATGCTGGATATCCTTTTCTGGACCAAATCCTGACTGATGGGACTAATTCTTGTCCCATAATTAGCATCTGAATCACAGTTTGTTTGTTTTTTTCCCCAAATCTTTTTGAGAAGCTGTTTTGACTCTGAACATGTTACTCCACCATCCTGGAAGATACACAGATAATCAGAAAACATGCTTGGTTTTGTTCTTGTCAGTAGTATTACTTCTGAAGCCTACAGGCATTCCAGTGTGTGGACAGTTGGGATGCTTCTCTGTTGGTAGCTCACTCATCCCCTACTGGGGCTTTGGACTCAGGGTAAAGTGTATTGTTGCCCCAATGTCCTCTACAGGGAGGGCCTTCTAAAGCCTGGAAAGAACAGAGGTTCCAGGGGGCATGGAACCTCTGTATGGGTGTGGGGGGGCATTTCTTTATTACCAATAATTACGGATGTTCTCTGGGGCTTCTAATGTACTAATTTTGGCATGGTTTGAGGTAGTAACAGTGGCTGGTTATTCATTTCAGTGTAAAGCCACTGTATTCAATGAGTTTCAGTTTTCTTTTTTTGACGTTCGTTAGCTTGGGTTTTAGCTAACATGTTTCTGTTCCACAATATGCTCTTGCACATCTCTTAGTGAATTGAAGTACTTACAAAATTCACACAGTCTGATGAATGATGAACTTTACTTCTATTTGAGCAAAAACAATTCAATCTTGCACAGCATTCCACGGTCAAAAAACTGCAGAGCCCAGCTAAACAGGTTACATCCAATGTACTTTCTGCTCTACTGTGACACAACACTTTTCTTATTTTGCTATATTGTCGAGTACTTCCACTAGGTGGTGCTTTCCTACAAAAACATACTAAAAGAGAATCTTACTCTTAAGAAAATATCAACATTTACAAAAGGCATACACACAATAATAAACAAACTCGACATTTTGGCTCTTACATGCAGACATCTGACCACAACAGCTCTCAGGAGACAGGAATAAAAGTTTAACGGGTTTATGAGTAGAAGCAGAAAATCAATTGTGAGGACCACCAGTGATGGCATAGTTACTTTGAAAAAGTAACTTTAATCGGATTACTGATTACTTGATTTAAAAGGTAACTAATTTACATTAAAAGTAAGTTTTTTAGTTACTTTCAGCAGCTGTTGGCAATAATGTTCCACCACCTGTGAAAATTACATTGAACTTTGCCAATACTTAATTGCAAGTTATTTTATAATGGTAATTGTCTCCACTTATAAGGTTGAACTGAAGGGTAGATTGTTTAATGGATACAACGGTACAAAAAAAATGTTAGGAATTTTTGCGTGTTTTTGTTTGTCCCAGTATTGTCTGGAAAACTCTAAGAAGGATTTTAAAGGCCCCCTCCCTACCCCAGCCTCCAGGTTCTGCGTTACGGCCCTGTGTTTGGTGTCAGAGCGCAGCGCACAGAGCTCCTCCTGCGGATCCACTCAGATGTCCCTCTGCACAGATTTGTGACACTTATCTTAATATTAATGGCATTTAGTTGCACAACTTTACGGACTCGTTCATTCGTGGCTGTTATCACATTTATTGCGCCGTTCATATTAGTCTCGATGTTTGCAGTTTTCTGGAGCACAAAGGGAAGCTCAATGTCATTCACAGCAAATATATTAACTTCACATTAACAAAGACACAGTGGGACAGATCATGCAGGAAATTATGGACCTGGAAGGCCTGATGTCAGACAAATTCTGGGGCATGGGAGAATTTTCTGCCATGTTCATTCTGAGAGCAGGATTTCATGTATTTTGTTCTAAAAACTTTAATGAAAGCGTTGTGCTTGGGTGCGTTTGTTTCATTCTAGCTGGTGTGCCTGTGTGGCTACTATCGATTGTAGCAGAAGCTGAGGCTTCTGCTACAATCATTTAGCCATTTAGATAGATCTAGATCGGTGGTACCCCAAAACGGTCCTGGAGGGCCGGCATCCTGCATGTTTAAGTTCCCTCCCTAGTGGTAGTAACAACCTCCTCAGTAAGTCAATGTTCTTCTTAGACCTTCTAATGAGCCATCATTTGATCCAGGTGCGTTAAACCAGGGAGAGAACTAAAACAGGATGCCGGCCCTCCAGGACCCACTATGGGGACCACTGATCTAGATGGAGATCTATCTAGACGGATCTAGCTATAGATACAATCATAGAGAAATAAAGATGATTGAATAATGATTAATACTGAATAATATGTATTAAACTACTACACTATATATATCTATATATATAATACAAAATTCCCTTCTCACTCTTCGCGGGTGTTCTCTCTGATGTTGTTCCTGGGATCTGTTTGAGCCACTGCTCCAGTTTGGGGGTGACTGCCCTGAGGGCCCCGATGACCACAGGCACCACTGTGGTCTTCACCTTCCAGGCCTTTTCCAGTTCCTCTCTGAGGCCCTGGTATTTCTCCAGTTTCTCCTTTTTCCTGATGTTGTGGTCACTTGGTATTGCTACATCCACCACAACGGCTTTCCTCTGTTCTTTATCCACCACCACAATGTCCGGTTGGTTCGCCATTACCATCTTGTCTGTCTGGATCTTCTTCTTGCCATTGAGCTGGCTTCTCAGTGAAAGAATTACATATAAATCACGGTCTTTGCCACCTTGTGTCGCATAATTTAAATCAATGTTAGGGAATAATTAAAACTTTTTAAAATTTACAAAAACTAGGTTAACCTTCATAGCGGGGGCTGACCCCCGGTATTACACCAAGCACTATAGCTAATATTAGCTGGCATTTTGCTTGTGGACATAAATACAGTACAATAATATTCTATTCACAAAATATAAATGGTAATATGTTCATCTCACTTGTGAAATGTTACCCACCAAGCCCTCACGTCAATAGTCCGTCGATATGAACAAAAATATCCGGCAGTGTGAGTGTGAGGAGAAGTTTTGAGTACAAGTGTTACAAGTTTTGAGAAGAAAGACATGAAGTCCTGCTTTGAAAATGAAAATGTCATCCGTCTGTTTATTTCAAAACCCAAATAAGCAACTTCAAAAACGAGCCCAAAAAAGCGCATCCCGCAACTCATTAAATTTGCAATGATTTTAGAAAAAACAAGCCCCAAATTGCTTATAATAATCGGACTTGGCGAAAGAAACTCAAAATAGTTTGGTTGTTTTCTAGGAAAGGTCCTTGTTGATGTGAGTAACAATCGGAGAGTGAACCAGTATCCAGAATCGAATGCTGAATATCTGGCTTCACTGCTGCCAGACTCTGTCGTGGTTAAAGGCTTCAACATCATCTCTGCCTGGGCCATGCAGCAGATCTACCCAAAAGATGCCAGCACCCAGGTACAACTGAATGTCATCCATCCATTGAGTAACCGGTGTCTCTGTACTTCCAAAGATAAACGGGCTAAAGTAAATAAACGAGTCCAGTCTGAGGAAAAAAGCCTACATTTTCCACCCTTACTTGTCTGCTCTTACAGCCATGCTGATTTTATTGCCTCAGAAACAGAGTTGGTTTCTCAAGGTCTCTTAACACTGTAGGGTTTTTCTTTTATCTGTGCATTAAGTATGAATACTGCTGTCATCCTCCACTTTCATAAAACTGAGAAATTTGTCTTCCTGTATATGAAAGAAATGGAACATAACATGTAGAGATCCTGTTAATGATGTCTGATGGTGATCCAAAAAAGCTCCTAAACTCATGGAATACGAGTGTTGTGTCTAGGTAAACGCACAACACTGTCAGACTCTTTGGGACACAGATCGTTATCATCTTACCTCTTTGCCTTCTTCCTTCACTTTTAACCTGCGTTTCTTGCTCTGACCCTGGCTCTGATAGGTCTTCATCTGCAGTGACTCGATAGAGGCTCGCCAGCTGATCATGGAATTGGCACGCCAGCTCAACTTCCAGCCTGTGGATATGGGTCCCCTGTCTTTGTCCCGTTACATCGAGAACATCCCTGTCCAGTTATTCCCTGGTTGGAAGGGCCCTGTCCTTGCTGCTGTTGCCCTCTCCATCTTCTTTTTTGGTTATTCTTTTGTACGTGATATAATTCACCCATATGTGAAGCACAAGCAGAGTGACTTCTATAAGATTCCCATAGAGATAGTGAATCACACCTTGCCCACTGTTGCCATCACTCTCTTGGCCCTGGTGTACCTGGCTGGCCAGCTGGCTGCAGCACACCAGCTTTTCTATGGAACCAAGTACAAGCAGTTCCCTCATTGGTTGGAAAGCTGGCTACAGAGCAGGAAACAACTGGGTCTGATCAGCTTTTTCCTGGCTGCTGTCCACATTCTCTACAGCCTCTCTCTGCCCCTGAGAAAGTCTGAGAGGTACCTGCTACTCAACACCGCCTACCAGCAGGTTAGTACTGAAAAGATGGCCATGTAAGATGAACTTTCTTTTGGAGAACATGACATTTTTGTCTAAATCTTTTATGGTGCTACGCACATCAAAAAAGCCTCTGACACTTAAAGTTCAATGCGTGTGCACTTTGAATGCAGGCGCTTGACATTTTGCTCTAGATCTAGTATTTCGGGTGTCAGGTTTACATTCAAAGTCTATGTGGAGGCACGTCTACATCAAAATAGCTCTGGTTGTTGTTTTTTATTGCTGGCCTAATTGTCGGACGTACTTGACACGTCAGATGGTTCAAAATGCGCCGTGCTAGACGTGAAACGTGTTACACGCCTCCACATAGACTTTGAATGTAATTCAGAGGCGACTGATGTTCAAAACGTGTTTGGTGTGAACTCGCCATTAGATGTTACTTAGTAGAAGTAGGAATCAAAGTACAGTGGATCTAGGGTTGCCACCCGTCCTGTAAAATACGGAATCGTCCCATATTTGGCTGTTAAATGTTGCGTCCCGTATTGAACCGATAGGCGACGCGATTTGTTCTGTATTTCTATAAATGTCCGATAGACACGCCTATCACACACATATCAACACTAAGTGTAACAATAATGACCAAAATAAAACACAGGAAATATTGAGGTCAGCTAAATTCTCGTTGCGGGAGCTAAAGGACCCCAGAACGCTAGAGACAGACACTACGCAGCCGCGGTGAGGTGCTGTCAACCCGCCTCTTTTTAAAACATCCAGCTCTGATCCTGACTGATCTTTCCTCACTAAATCCTCTGGTTTTTAATGAACTTCTCCTCTAACAGCGGTTTTTCATCAGCTCTCTCTCATTAGAAAACAGTGTGAAAACGTTAGCTGCTAAGCTAACAATCAGCGGTTATTTCGGGCCAATTTAGCTACATAGGAAATATTTTCCGGTTGTTTAGAAGCGAATTTCTGGCTGCAAAGTCAAGTAATTCTGATCTTTCATCTTTACCTGGGGAAGGTAAAGCCAATGAATCCAGTTTGTTTCGTAAAACGGTTAAAACACACAGAACTTAAGGAGCTCCGATCCTCTGCTGCCACATAAAAGATGGCGGACGCTGTTACGTAGGACTCAGCGCTCCATGAGGGGTCTACGCATATGATGTCTATGGTTGTCACGGTTGCCTAGAGACGGACACTACGCAGCCGTGGTGAGCTGCTGTCAACCCGCCTCTTTTTAAAACATCCTCGACACGATACTCCACCTCCTTAGAAGCAAAACCTCTCGTAAAGATACAGACGTGAGAAGGAAGACACAAATCCCAGGGTGAATGTTAGTGAGGATGAACACAGGCAATGAAAAAAAAATAAAAAATGTGTCCATCTTGGAGCAGTGTGATACTACAGAATAGATCAGGAGAGGAAGACAGCAGATCCTGATATGGTAACATTTTGCTATGATTAAGTTTGTTATTGTGCTTTTAGTCGACTATATTAGTTTGATTATTTGCTTATTTAATGTATAATAATATCTGCCAAATTAATACAAATGATCATTTAAAGAACAAATCATACATTAGATTAACGGTAAATACATAAATACTTCCTACTTTAAAAGGTTTGTTAGAGCTTTCTGTAGGTTTTATTTTGAAATGTTTATATATTTTCTGAATTCATTGTTCAGTGGTCATTAATGCACCAGACACAGACCTGCAGCCCAGGGGCAGTTCGAGATGGGGGCCAACAGGGTACCAAAGAAGCTATACTATAAATGTCAGTGGTGGATTTTTTAACCTTCACAATTTTAACAGTGAATTAAAAATTCTAGTGCTGCACTTTTAGCTGCTGTATGGAGATAAGATCACACTTTCCGTCTTCCAGGCATCTGCAAACTGGATATCTGAAGACGCAAGTGGGTCTTTGGCTCACTTATTATATCAAATGATGAAATATTGCTCTTTTTTTGTTTCATTCTTTTTCAAGTGTTGCCATGAAAAACACTGACTATCCTGGTCCCTGTGGTAAATCTGGTCTAGAACCAGCCTCCAAACCTAACACCTTATTTATATAAATATTTTGGTAATACTCTGTAAAATATCAAAATGTTCACATAACTTTTAGAGTTTTCGTTTGTCTGAGGACACATTTTGAATATTAAATCAGGTGTTATGATCAGTTACTCAGTGGTTTACCAAATACGTTTTACACCTGCTTAATTAAACATATCTAAAGTATACTACTCTGATTGGAGTGTAATTCTGAGGTACTCTAACCGACCTCTATGAATTGTTCTATGAATCACTTTTAAAGACAAAAAACACTGCCATAAAATATTGTCTATCACTGTAGCGGACGTCGCACCACATGAGAGTAGGACGACCTGCTTATTTGGATTTCAGAAAGGTGGCAACCCTAAGTAGATCCCACCTGTTTGTGGTTCAGGATTCTTGTATTCACCTATTCATGGATTTTTCTGTAGAACTGCTAACTCCAAATTATTGGTGGAAAATCTCTTATTCACAGATTTTGTTCATAGAACATATCTAAGATATTCTAAAGGAAATCCAGCTTGGGAAGATGAAATGCCAAGCACAATGCTAGTTGACACGGTATCGGCTGGCATTTGCAAATTAGCCAATCCAGGAGCTCCATTTATTTTCCTTGGCACTGATTGGCTGAACACCAAATAGCAAAGATCAGAGGATTATAGATATTAGCTTCTGTGTTAATGCCAACACAGTTTTCACTATGTATTAATGCATATTCATATATTTACAGTTAAAAAATTAAAACAGGCAGTTCTAAGTATTTGCAGGGTATTTGCAGACTTTAGGTATTCATGGATGGTTATGGTACCTAGCTCTCACAAATACCAGCAACCCACTCTACATGTATGTGGTATCTAAAAAGTGTATATCTTCGTCAGTACCTTACAGTCAAGAGAGACTTCTAGTGAATCCACCTTGCATACTGCTGCTCTCTTAGCCCTTGTGTACCTGACTGACAACACATTTGTTCTGCTGTAATTAAGAATACTATGATCATTGCAAGTGCCTATATTGGGCCTTCTGCAGCAGTCGGATATCAATCTTACTTTTTTGTGTTATGCCTCAAATCCTTGATCTAAATAGGCTACATTTATATCTGAGTTTTCTCGACTAAACTGTTATTATCAGGTAATGGAAGACAATTGATAATGGTGGGATAGTTAGGTTTCATATAGTGACCAAAGGTGTTTTCAAGGAAAAATCTTTCCCTTGAAAAAAGGGAAAGGTATTAGCATTAGCCTTCTCCCTAAAATAAGCATTCTAGCTATTTTTTTAATGTATTAGCTATGTTTAGTATACTGAATGGAGGATGCCAATGTAAGACAATATGCTTTTGATGCCCCACATGCTACTGACAGTATTTAGGCTAACATTAGCATTTTGGCTCATTTTAGTTTATGCATTAATTTTAACAAATTAAATGGCGTAACTCCATGTTAGTTAACATGTTTGTGATTCTCCATATGCTATTGACTACATTTTAGCTAAGCTTAGCATTGATGCTAATTTTTAGCATCAGAATGCTGGGTTCCAGCCGACGGGCACACATTGGCAGGCCACGTTTAAATTTCTTCAGAATTTTTCTACTTGTATTTAGAATTCATTGAAATGTACAGAAGCACATTGCTTTCACGCAGAAAAATAAATTCAAGCACTATCATGTTATAACGTGATGCGCATCTTGTAAAAACGCGATCATTTTAAGTCCAGGAAGTGGTGGTATTATGCTAGGCAGAGGCTAACAGGAATTGGTCGAATTTCCCTTCATGTTTGCTATTCATTTTTATAATATTGATGTGACCAATTAAGGAGATGGGTAGGATATTTAATCTTACTTTTAAAGCTAACATATTTAGACACTTTTGACCTGGAATAGATTATTCATCACTGATGCTATGTTGCATGACTATAAATCTGAATCTGAAAGGTTGTTGGCATTATTATCCTAGCTGATGCATCCATGTAAGCCACAACAGCTAAACAGAAAGGCAGATGCTCTAGGACAAAAAATGAAAGAAAACAGATGGTTAAAATAGCAAATATTGCAAATGTGATAGGAGTTCATTTCTAATGCATTCCAGATGCAAAAAGGTTTTTAAATCTCTCAAGATGGCTATCACGTTTTTACAAGATACGCATAACGTGATAGTGTTAAAAAAAAAATTCTGCGTGATGGCAATGCGCTTCTGTAGAAATGCATTATCTGAACTAACATTTTTATTTGAAACAGGAAATGGGACTGTGAGATGTTTTGTTTTGAACATTAGTTGTCTCAGCAATTTTTTCTGCAATTCCTCTGTTTCTCTGATCAGTCCTCTGCAGTGTCTGTTCAGCTGCTACTTTTTTCTTTATGAATACCAGCAGCTCCTTGATCAATTTTGAAGCTCCTGTCTCTATTGCTGGGTTTCAGACATGTGACTGGGATGACGTGTGAAATGCAAATGGAGGGCAGGGAGTGGATTTCTCCAGTTCAAAAACATTCCATAATGGATATGCTAATGGCTCGCAAAGGCGAGGTATCGAAAAAATACAGTCACATTTAGGATATGATCCATATTGTCTAGCTAACAAAGACTTGTCATGTACCGGTAATCTGGAGTATTTACCTGTCATGGAGGTGATTGACATAACCAAGTATCTGGTGCTACAGACCTCATGCTATACCACCAGCCAAATGAAAGCTTTCAAAAGTCTAGAAGCATACACTTATTTAGTTTCAGGTCGGGTCAACTGTTTAGGATCCAAAGAAGCATTAAATGGCTGTCGACTTGTTTCTGCCTGGGTGAGTAGTGAGTTGTGCCATTTTAAGTAATTAGTCCATGATAACAATGTTACCGCTAACAACAAGCTAACCCATGTTATTTCTTTGTGCTTGGATCTACTTGTAAAAAATGTATGTAGCTTCTATAAACCCAAATTCATGTTGGAGTTGTATATTAATGTTGAGTCATACTGCATTTCTACAATGTAGGTCAACCATTCGCAGCGATCGACAGAAACCCCATTAAAACGTGGTTTGTGGTCAGAGACAGTGGGGAAATAGTCACAGCTCACTGTGACTCTGTGGCTGGGTAGGTTATATTTAATTCATTCATCTTTTCCTTTCTTTAAGCATGAAAGGCCCACAGAGTAAACATTATATTTTCTTATTTTCTGTCCAGGACTCATCTCAGTGGGAATAGCTTGGCTCAATACTAGTAATGTTGATATTTTTGCATATTCTTTTTTCAGACTGTCAAATCTTGCTCATGTGGGAGCTGTCCTTTCTGCAACAGAGGCTTGGGGTGAAAATGAACAAAAGTGCCTTGTGCACCACAGAGAAGTGAAAATGGCTAATGCCATCACACATGAAAAAGGTATATTGATCTGTTGCAAATATTATGGTTTTATTTGTTTTGTTAATATTAAGGTAACTGTATCTACTTTGTAACTTCAGATACCAGCTGCACCTGTTGCCAATATTGATTTTGTGTTCGCAAGATCAAAGAATAAATTAGATGATGTTATTCCAGGGAGGACAGGTAAGCATGTTTGTCAATTGGTTATATTCCGCAAAGAAAAATTGTGTAAAATAGATGCATTATTTATATTCATTTTATTTTCTATAACAATTAGATACACTTTTACAATGATGCATTTATTTTGGCCACCTCTGCAGGCAAGGTACCTGAGAGTTGTACAACACAAATCCCTTTGTGTCCAAAAGTAGAGAAAGAGTCTGAGATGTATGTGCTGTTTTTTGAGGCTTTACATAAAACTTTTCCAAGAAGTGCTGCCTTGATGTCCAGGGCACCATATTACAGAGTTTGTCCCCAAGTGTGTCTCCTTGTTATCAAAATCTCTCTCTGCATACCCAACACCAGAGACTTCACAGCTATCTCCAGCACAATAACAGGCAGCATGCAGGGACTTCAGTTATGAGGAACTCGGTGTTCTTCAGGTACCAGCTGTAGAGGAGGAGACAAGTAAATTTGAAGCAACATCCCAACAACAGTATGAACAACCATGGTCCAGGACCATGAGGGGTTTTCCTGCATGGTCAGTGGGCTGTGGTTAAACTCAATGTGGCCGTACATGGGAGCCTCACCAGATGGAGTGGTTTCATGTGACTGTCCTGGAACCGGTGTTTGTGAAATCAAGGTAAAAACCATTTCTTGAGAAATTCTAATCGCTGCATTGCAGATTTTGAGCACCTCAAAATATGAATATTACAACTGTAATTTTTTCCTCGAATCATTATGTTAGTACAACTCACAACATGAAGTTGTAGTTTTGTGGATGGCGTTGTTTTTTGTGGGACATGGATTTCCCCCCGTTACAAAAAGAGTTTTGATGTTCCATGACCTTTTAAGACCTAATTCAGATTAAAACATTAACAGTGGAACAAACCCGGTTCACAGACATAAACATGCTCACATTTTAGCATTATTTTTGATCAGTGAAATAACTGAAACACAAGCTTTAAAAAAATGTCATATTTCAATGTTTGGAAGAGTATTTTCCATGTCTAGCTTTCATTGTCTTATTCTTCAGTGTCTACAGAGCAAACAGCATGAAGTCAATCTAAGGATGTGCACTGGATAGTATGGCTTTTGTCTCGGAAAGGATGAAGATTCTGTGCCACTGGATAGGAATCATCCTTATTACTGTCGGGTCCAGGCTCAGATTCACATTGTGGATGTGCAACATTATGATTTTTTTTTTAGTGCGGAGTGAAAATTATATTTATGTGGAAAGAATTCTGCTAGATGCTGAGCTCTGGGAAACGGTTCCCAAAATTCAGCAATATTTTACGCATTGCATCCTACCTGAAATCCTGGGACAGAAATTCACACATGACTAACAAATCTAAGCATTAAAAATGTTACTTTGAGTAGTTGATGACATGGTACCATGATGGATATAATGTATGTAATAAAAGTGTCATTAATGAAGGGGAAAAACTCAATCCAGACTTTAAGTAAGTTTAGGGTCTGGTTTGGCGCGTATGCAGTTAATTTTTCCCCCCAATTATTCAATGGAAAACAAGAAAAAAAAAACTCAGTTAAGTAAAATAAAATTGTAATCAAAACTTTTGGAATTGTAATGATTTCTTTTTTAAAAACAAAACATTTTGTTTAAAAAACTTTTTTAAATTAAAGAACAAATTTTTGTCTAGTGAAATTAAAAAGTTATTTGCCAAACAAACTTATTTGCACAGATCAGAAATCTTTTGTTGCTATTTTAGGCCCCGCCCACGATGTCATGTGAGAATCACAAGCAAAACTTTGAGTCACAAACAAAAACTTAGAATAGCAAGAAAAGATTTCTGACATGCACACGTTTGTGTTGCAAATAATTTTTTTACTTCATGAGACAAAAATGTGTGATTTTAATTTTTAAAAAAAGTTTTTTTTTTTTTTTTTTTTTAAGCAAAACTCAGTAGGCTTTTCTCATGGTGACATGCATTAACAATTCAAGTTTTGTTTTTTTCTTTTTTCTGCAGTTCCACATTAAAGTTTGATGCAACTCTGCTTTCCTGAATGGACCATCTTCATATCCACTGCAAGTGTAGCAAACAGGCAGCTTTTTTAAAATAGATTACAGTCACTAAAAGGTAGCATTGTGCCCTTGTTTTTATTTTTAATAGTGTAATTCTGTAAAGACAAAATATGTCTGGTGGTCCAGCTCTGATTTACATATCTTGCTAAATTGCGAGTTTGAATATTTCAATACCTTCCTATAACAAAATAGACCTGCAGAAGTAAAAATAAAATATCTTGCATATGCATAGTTATATCCTCTATATAGAGATTTTCCTTAGCTTTGATTGTATATCTCATAATTTTGTAATTTACCATTGTTTATTAAACTTTGAAAACTGAGTGGCTTTGTTCATATTCTGTCCTAGAATGCGGTAAGATGTGCCCTTTTTTTTTTTTTTTTGAGCACCTGCCCCTTTAATGGTCTCTGCACGGCCCTGCAAGTCAGTGTGCTTTCTGACATGTCACACCTGTGTCACATTGGGGAGACAGAAGGGTAAATCTTGTACAATCTGACTTTTGAATAGTGCAGAGGTTCCCAAACTGTGGGGCGCGCCCCCTAGGGGGGGCGCGGGAAGCTGTCTGGATAAAAAAAACAAAACAAAACATGAACACTGTATGCGCTGGGTTTTTACCTTAGAATGGCCAACTCTCTGTTATTCCTATGTCAATTTGATACAGTAGAGGCTTCCACACTTCCCATATTTGTGTCTTCTGTCACTTTTATCAACAGTTAAAACTGTTTAATCCGTTGTTAACATGTTGTAACCTGTTTTTCCGAGCCGCCTTTAAACGCAACATGAGCGCTACGACGCTCGCGCTGGGTTTCCACCTGTGAAGGAGACCTGCTGCTGCTGGGCGGAGCTACGTAGGTTTGTGTTAGAATCACAGCAGCAAACCAGCAAAACACAAAGAACTTTTCACAGTTTTTCCCTCCAAACTAACCGACTGAGTTGAGTAAAGCTGTTGGATGCAGGTAATGTTAGCTAAAAGATGACTAGCTAATATCAATACAGAACCTTAAGCTTAACAATTATCTTGTAGGCTACCGATGTTGGTGTCTATTTTCGGTTACTACATTCATTTTGCCCCCAAAAAAGTCCTTGTCACACGCGTCGTTTCAACCAGACAGCCATTTGTAATCCATAGGGGGGCGCAGAAAATGTTTGGAAACCACTGGAATAGTGTAACCGATGTGTGATCTTAAACTGAATTAATTGATGCCTGCTGTTTATTGAGTAAGAGCAGATTTTGGAAAGGCACCTGTTCCACAAAGGTTCAGGGATTGTTATCCCCAGCTCGTTTCTCCATGCCTCCCTGATTTTTGTGGTGTGTGCCACAGTGCGGTCAACTAAATAGATTTATACTTCTTGTAATAAGATGCCTGGAGTCAGGGGGGCTCTCTAGGATGTCAAAAATGCCGTGTTAAGGGAATTTAATAAGTCAGCCACCAAGGCTTCTCTTCACAGGAACAGGTTGAAAGTGAAAGAGACTCTCCGGATCGACTGCTACCAAACTGTTCACCTGAGAGGGCCAAACCAGCTGTAAGGGAAGGAAGAGTGAGTAAAGAAACTGGGGGATGACCACGGCATGGTGGCTGAACCAATTCAACTGGGTCTCCTGGTAACACATGAGCTGGCTTCAAACAGTCCACCGAAATACTCTCCTGATTACCCCCCAACTCCACCAAAAAATCTTTAGGTCCCATCTCCAAAATACAGAATGGACCATCGTAAGGAGAATGAAGTTTTGACAGATATATACATACTTGGCTGACATTAAGTCCTTTGGCACAAACACCTGTGGAAGGGAGTGATATGCTGCCAATGGGGCAAAAGATCTAGATTCCCCAATTAGAACTGTTCTACTTTCCTGGGAATCAATCGAACCCGCTGGACCTGTAAGAAATTCCCCTGGAACCCTCAAAGGCTGGGCCAGAACCAACTCAGCTGAAGAAAACCACAGGTCATCTTTTGGAGCCAAACGCAGGCCTAACAAAACCCAAGGCAGGCGATCTATCCAGTCATTATCCACCAACGAGGCCCGCAATGCAGCCTTCATTGTGCGGTGGATCCTCTCACAAAGACCATTGGCCTCCGCATGGTAGGCAGCAGTACGGTGGAGTTTAATCCCAAGTCTCTCTGCAGTCCACAACTCTGAAGTGAACTGGTGACCTCTGTCAGAGGTCAAGTCCAATGGCACACCAAACTGGGACACCTAGGAGGAAATAAATGCCAGAGACGCATCAACCGAAGTGGTTGATGACAGTGGAACTGCCTCTGGCCACCGAGTAGTTCTGTCCACCATTGTCAGAAGATGGGTATAAATTCTGGAAGGTGGAGACGGCCCCACTAAGTCCACATGCACATGTTCAAACTTTCGTTGCACCTTGGCACACTGGCAAACCAAACAGGAAGCCGCCCATGTCCGTACAACTTCATGGAGTCCTGGCCACACAAACTTTGCCACTACCAGTTTTTACAGAAGCTTTAATGCCTGGGTGTCAAAGGAAATGAACTGCATCAAAAATCCACCAATGCCAGCCAAGGCCGAGGTTTGCCAGGTTTTAAGGGATGCACTGGAACCTAATGGTAGCCTCGCACCAAGTTCACCTTAGAGAAAACAGTTGATCCAACCAGGCAGGCAGAAAAGTCCTGAATGTGAGGAATTGGGTACCTGTCGATACTGGTTGCATTGTTAAGGCGCCGGAAATCCCCACAGGGTCGCCAACCCCCGTCTGCCTTGTGCAAGTGTTAGGATTACGCCCATGGACTTTTAGAGCGCCGTACAATGTCAAGATGCTCCATGTCTGCAAACTCCTCTTTCGCTATTGCTAACTTAGTGGTATCTAGGTGGCGTGCTCGTGCAAAAACCGGTGGACTGACCATAGTTATACAGTGTTCCACCCCATGCTTAGCCACGGTAGCAGAAAATGTGGGAATCGTTAAAGATGGGAACTCTGCTAACAGACGCTGATACTCATCACCTGTGGCAAGCATGTTGGCGAGGGGTCGGTGACCGGGACTGCCAACGAGACCCGTATCAAACGACACAGCATCTATTAAGCAGCTATTAGCAACATGTGCGAATAACCTAAAAGCACACAAAAAATCTGCACCCAAAATAGGTAAAGACACAGAGGCCAATGGAACTGATGTCCGTTGAAACACATAGTCACCAACTTCGATCCAAAAGCGTAAATTGGGGTGCCGTTATTTGCCATTACCCAGAATTTTTTTTTAACCCTGTATCAATCATCTATGTATGTGATGATGTCACATACATAGAGTCCACCATGTCTTAAAATTATAAGTCTTATTTTTTCTTTGCCATTTTTCTGTGCTCTTTAAAATACAAATGCTTTCTCTGTTTAATTGCTCGATTGTTCTTTTTTGTAGGTTTCTGTAAAGTGCAGTGGTCCAGTGAATGGAAATGTTCTGTCGCTGATCCTCACTGTTCTGAGGAAGGAGAAATGCCAGTTTGTCTGCAGTAATACTGGAATACTGTGACATTGTATCAAAACGATACTCTGTCCTTGGTGAAATATTTTTCACATTTCCTCCAAAGTTTACCTATTGTTTTATTGTGCTAATTTTCATAAGCATGTTGTTGATAAACTTTTAATATATTGACAGTTTGTACAATTCTCTGATAGTATATTGGCAATGTAGTCTTGAAAAAGTGAATATATTTAATACACAATGTAATTAGTTTCACCTGTAAAGTGTGTTGTAATGGATCCTTCTGTGTTCTGGTAACCTGATGTGTTGGCAGTACTGATGTGTGTATGAAGCATGTAATGTACAAAGTGGCAAAGAATAATAAGACATTAAGTAACTAAAAGTGTACTTTATTATCAATTATAGTAAACCAAAAGTATAACTGGAGCATACTGTGATCACACTACACAAATCCCAAGAAAAACAATTATAGCAAAATCTAGACTTATTTCATGTGACTGAGCTCAAACTGTTGTGTTCACAGCCAAGCAGACTTTAAAAGAAACTGGAAGGAGAGTTGAATGGAAATAAACAATCTAAAAAAAATCTAAGAAGGGACATTACATTGCAGAATATGTAATGCTTATGCTTAGAAGACATTCTAAATATATTTTAAATGTGATTCGATCACAAAAAAAACATTAAAAAAACATTAAATGTACAATGATTTGTACATTTATATGTACAAATCAAGCACATTTATATTACATAAAAGCCGTGTACTTAAAGAATACTAAGTATAACTTTGGTTGTTCCAAAAACGTATGTGATAGTACACTTAGTACACTTTAAATTGTGCTTTTCTACAATTTAATTACTATTAAAATATACAATATTAGTTGTTCCAACATAACACACTTCAAGTATACTTATGATTAGTCTGGCTTCAGGAATCCTCAAGTATTTAACATGCTTAGCATATTTATTTTTTCACCTGGGAACCTATTCAAAATTATTACCAGATGTACAACTTCAGAAAAGTATTGGTTGTATATAATATATTTTTATAATGTACATTTAAAATATATATTTTTTTACAAATACATGCAAAATGTATTTTTAAAAGGATTATTCAAAGTCTAATTTTAGTAATTTATTCAATTAGAATTTAAAGTAAAGTTTAGAAAGTGTACCAAAATAGTGTTGGAAGTGTTTTTTTAAAAATGTATTTTTGAAAACTACAGCATATTTAAAGCATACTTAATATTTTTTCACCAGAGAGTTCTTTTCATTTTCTAGAATTGTGTCTCTCAGGGTTGCAGCAGCATGTTGGAGTAGCTCCTATTTAATTTCCCTTTGGGATCAATAAAGTATTTTTGAATCGAATTTGTACTTGAGTTCTTGCTCTTTGAGTAATTTTCACTCCAGTTGTGTTAGTGTCTTAGGGATAGTTTCATGAAAGAGCTTTAAAATGAATTATTTAGCCTAAGATAATATTTTCATTTACATGATGAAAACAAATTAAGGAGCTGTATTATGTAAGGTTGACTTTTATTTTTTAGCTTTTTATCATGCTGTTATGTTATTCCAACTTCAAAAACATACTTGGAGTGTTACTTTAATTCTTTCTTACATGTTTGAGAAATCCTTATCGTCAATGGCAACCATTCTACTGTGCAAAGCGCTAGTGGGCCTGTTACCACCTGTCCCACAGCTCTAGTCCTGAGCCTTCCAAGCTTCTGCCTTACAGAGCAGCCCTCCCCTGCGCCTTCCCCACTCAGTTCCTCCAGACTGACAGCAGCAGCAATAAGGAAACAACTGGTGAAACTTTGCATCTGCAGAGCTTATTATATGAACCATTTCTCAGTCTGATGCTCCAAGGAAAGTTTGTAAACAGCTTAATGGTGAAATGTTGTGATTATGCACTGAAGGTGAAGTGATGGAAAGAGCAGGAGCTTCTAAAGAGACAGACTTCATTTTAAGGTGTCGACTTCAAATTTCTTTTAAAGGGGCAGTATTGTATAAAGTCAACTTTTTTGAACTTTAGATCAAGTTATAATGTTATTCTCTCACTCAAGGTATGTTTTGATTTCCTCATTAAAATATATCTTGACCAGAGTGCTGTGGTGGTGCAGGGACAAAGCATGACCCACATATGGAGGCCTTAGTCCTCGTGGTGGCAGTTGCATGTTCGATTCCCAACCTGGCGACATTTGCCGCATGTCTTCCCCCTCTTTTCTGTCGGGCTACTTTCAAATAAAGGCAACTAGAGCCAACAAAACCTTTTAAAAATATATATATATACCTGGACTGTAGCTTTGAATCTTTCATGCATGTTTGAGGAATCCTTCAATCTCCTGTGGCAACCATTCAGCTGTGCAAAATGTCTGGGTGGACCTGGAGCTGCATTTGAGACACAGCTCCTCCTTGGAGCTGCAGTTTCCAAGCTTCTGACTCCCCAACTCAGTTCCTTCAGACTAACTAGCAGGAATTAGCAAACACCTGGTGGAACTGAAAAACTGCTGGGCTCATTATAAAAGCTACTTCTCAGTACAACTCTGGTGAAAACATTGTTAAAGAGTCAGTTGAGGAGCAATGTTGTGATGACCTTCTATAAGCATAGTTTCTCAAGGAATTTTTAAAGACTGACGCCCAATTTAATGGTTAAATTAAGATGTAAAACAAGGCATATTTTATATACATAGCATTTCCATAACAACTGAAGTTAACATAGTTACTTGATTACGCTTTGTGCCTGGAAAACGCATAATGGTGCCCCTTTAAGTTATGCTTGATATGCACAGCACTTTTATAACCATTGAAGGTGACAGCTACTTGACTGAGCTATAAAATACAAGTGTGTACCTGGAACATGAAAGAAGTTGAAGTGTTTTAATAGGTTCAGGGGTCTGACTCAGATAAACATCCCAAAGTGTCCTGAAACCATTGTGCACCTTTCTGCATCATCCAGTGGAACTGGTTGATGCAGTTCCACTTGTTGGAACTGCAATTGGACTTTGTAGTGCAATTTTGGATTTTATAGTGCTATTTTGTGATAGCACTACAAAATCCAAAGTATTTTGGATTTTCTCTGATGTTCAGTTTGCTAACAAATCTATAAGGACCGTCAGACATGCATGATGAATATATTGTCAACCTTTCCCAACAGATTCATGCTAATATTGAAAATTCATGGAACGAGGAGGAAGTGTGGCGGGTAGAGATGTACGTTTCCTTTGGGATCATGAGCTTTGGGCTCATGTCCCTCCTGGCCATCACCTCCATTCCTTCTATCAGCAACTCTCTCAACTGGCGGGAATTCAGCTTCATCCAGGTACAAACCTGTCTTTCAAGATGTGTTAATGGCTTGTGTCTACAGAATCAGTAATGTCTGATGAAAAGATAAAGGTGCATAATTTCAGACTTGTTTTTGTATTTAAGCAAAATAAGCTGTATTTTGTTCTTTTTTTGTTTCATATCCCAATATTTTGTTAATTCATTTTGAAAGATAACCAAATATCGCCTGTCCTAAACTGATGCAGTAAAGTTTCCTTTTAAATGAACAATTTTCAATTAATAAATTATAAAACCTCAAATGGCCTAAACCTAGTCAACAATTATTGATGCAATGTTTTTTAATTTATTGGCAGGAAAATGTCTGATAGAAATGTATGTATCCATGAGAAATCAAAATAAAAATCTGTTCATTAGTTTCAGCCTGTTCACCATTGACCAGCTGAAATTAAGTAATATCTTATTTCATGGTTTAGTTTGATAGTAAAATGTATAGAAATAAATCACTAATACACTTGTATGTAACCTAGTTTGCATTGCGTGACAGACCCAATGTCTGAGCCTGTTAAGCAAATTAAATGTTTATTTAAAACAGGGAAATGATGAGACACAACTGGTGTAGGCCCAATCCCAATACTCGCATTTCCACCTTTGTTTCCTTCAAATACAAGTTCATGTTGAAGGGTTTGAATGACTAGTGTGTCCCAATTTAGCACATCCGTCTCCCCCCATCCCCCCTTTGAGGTCACATTATCACATTCTACTAAGCCTGCATCCAGACAGACTTTGGGGAAGCGTATTACCTGCAATTCATGTGACATTTTGAAATTAGTTTTATTGAAAATGAAAGCTATTACAAAAACAACAGCATACTCACAGCAAAAAATGTATAGCAATCTACAGAAAACAGCACACATCTCCTTGTGAAAAAAAGACATGTTATGGGGTTACTATCTGAAACTCTTCCATTAAGTCACAATTTTGTTCCACTTGTGTTCTGCATCTTACTCAGGCGCCTTTTGAACAAGGAGTTTATTTGTGAGAGCAGTGAATGAGAGGGAACATTCTGCAAATCGACATTTATGACTATAATATTTTGATACAATAATTACAACATTAACTATAAGACAGCATTATCGGAGATGCAATATGTTTATAGCAGATGTGGGAATGATTGAATTGCCTGACTGTTCATTGCAGCAATCCACATTATTGGCAGAAATAGAGGGCCCCAAAACCAAATTTTAGTCTTGGACTGGCCTTGACTTGGCATATGTAATGAGAGGATAAGACATTGTCAAATTTCTGATAATCAAAGCACAAGGATTTGGACGAAGTCAACAGCCAGACAGAAGAAGAGGAAGAGGTGTGAGGCTGTGACAGAGGAGTTAGAAGGCAAAACAGAAGAAGAGTAAGAAGAGGCCAAGGACATTTGCTAGTTTCCATCACTCAGACATCAGCACTGTAAAAGATTTGATTTTTAACCTGAATGTGTGAGTTTGTGAGAGATAAACGTATTAAGTTGTGTTAGCCTTTTATTCATTTTGTAGAATTTCCAGGAGTTGAATAAAGTTTTTATGGTAGTACTTAAAAAATTTGAAACAAAAGCAGGAAAGGGAACGGTTTCCCAGAGTACTTAGCGGTTTTTGTATCCTGTGTTGCACCGTGAGTGAGATGGAAGTGTGTTACATTGAACTGACTCCGGTATGTTATTAAGGCAAATCTTAATAAGACGCAAGATTTTGATTTGTTATTATGTTTCTTGAACTTAATGAAATTGGAGTGGTATCCTCAGTAATAAATAAAGTCTTTATCAGTCCTTAGGGTGCAGCATAAGGGTGTGGGTTTCTATGCAGGGGGCAGAGAGGATGGAAGGTGGACAGATAGATTTCACAGCTATTGGGTTTTGTTTATCAAACCCACTACGGTGGTATTATTTGCAAACTTTGGAATCCTATTAGAGGAGTGGATGGCTGCACAGTCATAGGCAAAGAGTGTAAAAATAACTAGAGAAGCACACATCCCTGCAGGGTGGATGATGTTCAGTCCCCTATTCTCACTACCTGAGAAGGACCCTGATTCAAAGACACATTGATGATGAAAGTCCCAGGTCAGGAGCTTCACTATCAGCTTCTCTGGGACAATGGTATTAAATGCTGAGCTGAAGTCAACGAATAGCATCCTAACATAAATGTCTGGATGCCGCAGATGTGTCAGGGCTGTGTGTAGTTCAATGGAGACAGCATCCTCTGTGGATCGGTTCCTCCTATAGACAAACTGGTGCCTGTCCAGACCACCAGGAAGGCTATCCTTGATGTGTTTTAGGATGAGCCTCTCAAACCACTTCATAATGACTGGGGTTACTTGCAAATGGGTGGTAGTCATTTAAGACAGTCATAGCAGATTTATTTGGTAATGGCACAATGATGGAGGACTTAAGGCAGACAGTGGAAAACTACAGGGACAGATTGAAAATGTCTAAAAAGACCCTGCCAAATGGTCAGCATATAACTTCTGGGTTCTTCCTGATAGCTTGTCTGGTTGTGCAGCTTTGTCAGGGTTAATCCTCTTCAGAGAAGAAGTCACCTGGTTGAGCTGCAGGATTAGGGGCTGATGTCTCTCCTCTAGTTGGATGGGAGGATTGCTTTCGTTTTGCTAGCTGTATTCCTTTTTTCAACTTGTCAGATGACCTGTAGGCAGCATCACGGGCTCTGAGCAGAGACCAGTTCCATCTATCCACGGCTTCTGATCAGGAAAAACCATAGCACTTTTAGTGGGTAAGACAGCATTTGTGCAGAACTTCAGATAAGATAGAACAGCAAATGTGTAGCCCTCTAGATCTGAGCTCTCTTTGAAAACCTTCCATTGAGTAATCTCAAAACAGTCCTGGAGTGATGAGAAGGCATCCTCAGTCCAGACCTGAACAGTTTTAATGACCACTGATCTGCAGATCTGCAGTCTGTAGGCAGGGGTGAGTTCATCTGTGATGTGGTCAGACACTCCCAGATGTGGACCTGCATCAGTCTTGGATGCCCTTTTGATGTTACAGTAGACCTGATCCAGAATATTTTTGTCTCTTGCAGGAAAATCTATGAATTTATGGAATTTAGGCAGCACAATCTTAAGTTCTGCTCAATTAAAATCTCCTCCCACGATCATAACTGCCTCAGGGTGAGCATTCATCTGTCTGCTTATCACACAGTAGAGCGTGTCCAGAGCTATCTTAGTATTTGCTTTATGTGGAATATAGACAGCAAAGATCAGAAGGGAGCTGAACTCTCTTACCAGCTTGAAGGGTTTGCACTTAACAGCCAGATATTTCAGGTCAGGTGAACAAAAGTTCCAACAGTTTTGACGGCTGAGCACCAGGACTTATGCACAGACGTTAGCTGGGGCTGCAGCTCTGTCTGCCCGGAACAAAACTCCACTGCAGCGTCAGGACGTTATTATCCAGCCATGTTTCAGTGTGTGTGTGTGTGTGTGTGTGTGCGTGTGTGTGTGTGTGTGTGTATATATATATATATATATACGTATAATACTCTCAAATGAGAGCTCATAAAAGAAGTCAAAGAAACAAAACTAAGCAAACAAAATTAACTTTTAGTTTATATAAATACATATATTAACTAAATGTATATCAATTAACAATAGAATAAATGTATCCAAATCAACTAATATATGTTGTATTGAAACTAAAGTGTTGTGTTTGTATAAAAAATAAATTGTGCATAAAAAGAGTTACTGACTTCAGAGTGTGGCCGTTGGTTTGGGCATCACACTAAACAAGACAGCAAAAACCATAATAGAAACCACACAGGGTTATCACTTATCACTCATTATTGTCTATATAGAATCTCACCGGATTATTTGAAGGACCTCCTTATTTCATATTCAACTTCCAGATCCTTACGATCCCAAGCCTGTAATCTTCTCCACCTTCCTCGATCAACACTAAGGACTACGGGTGATTGGGTATTTGCTGTGGCTGCTCCTCGTCTATGGATTTCTCTCCCGGACTATTTGAGAGCCCCGCAATTATTGTCTGACTTTAAAACCAGCCTGAAAACTTTTCTTTTTAGACAAACCTACTCTGCTTTTAAATGACTGTCTTCTTTCGATTGTTGATTTTATTTGTTTTTAGCTGCACTATGCAGCACTTTGAGATTTTTGTTAATAAAAAGTGCATTATAAATTAAATTGATTATTATTATTATTATTACTGCAGACATTGTGACCCAAAGGTTGTGTACAATATCAGTACACAGGTGGACACAGGCCTGTTTTCCATTTTTGACATGAGTTATCTTCTTTTTTTTCTCCATAGACCACTCTGGGTTACATCGCCCTTCTCATTGCTACTATTCATGGCCTACTGTTTGGCTGGAGACGGGCCTTGGATGAGGATGCCTACCGCTTTTACCTACCCCCCAGCTTTGTGGTGTCCCTAGCTCTGCCTGTCTGTGTCATACTGGGAAAGGTGCTAATGTTGCTTCCCTGTGTAGGTCACAAGCTTCACCAGATTCGCAAGGGTCTGGACACCAGTCCTTGCAAAGCCCGGCGCCTGGAGCCGGTTGGCTCAGCAGCAAACATTTCACCAGAGAGAGTTACCATTATGTGATTTACTCCAGTTTTTTGCTCATTGATGTGACTAAGCACTTTGTGGTTTTAACTCTATGAACATACCAACATACCACTGTCTTTCTCTCAGCAGCTTGGCTGATTTGTGTGCTGTGTACATGTGACCATGTTAGATCTGATGTCACAGTTTTCTCCAAGTAAAGCTGTAGCACTGAATAACCTTACTGTCAGTATAAAAAGTCTTCCTCTAGTGTTGTATGAACACAATGCTTTCATTCTTTTATACTTTTATTTGACATTTTATACCAGTTGGTTAAATTCTTGTTCTCCTGTCTGGTAAATCATCTTTGTGCCTGAATGTTTCCTAATCTCCAAGAGAAGCTCTGTCATTATTATGTAGTAGAAATAAAAACAATGATTCAGCAGTTAGTGAATGCTTTAAACTAATAACAGTCCCAGTGACTCATTGAGTCATCCATGTCCACTGAGGTTGATGGGTTTTATTTTCAAGCATTTGCCCTGAGAAAGAAGATGAAGTGGAGCCTGTCCTTTGAAAATCTTGCATACATTCATGATTCACTTCAAAACCTTTCCCACCTGTAATGTGACGGATATCCTGTACAGTTCGCTGAAAAACAAACTGTTTGGCTTGGTTGTTCGAAGGGAATGCTAAAAATGAAACATAGCAATGACCTGGTCGAATAAGAGTATACATTCTGAAAGTATGGAATTCTAAAACCGTTCAGTTTTGGGGTTAAAGGTCACTCCACTCTTGCACCTCAATATGAAGGTTCTACACATGGAATCCTCAATTGAGTTACAGTTTATGTTGCTCCTCTTCTTTTGATGGATCTCAACCAGTGACATGCCATCATGGAAAGCAGGAGGCTCTGCCTCACCTGTCATCATGGAAAAATAATATATAATGATATCATTTATATTGCTATATTCACCCTGTGGTTTGCACTATAAAGTATTTATATTTCATTTAGCTTAACCAATTTTTATTATATTTTTCTTCATAATTGCTGAATTTTTGCAATTTTCCATTCAAATGCAGCTGGTGAGGCAGCAGGAAGCTGAGCCTCACCTTGGATTGTGCAACCTGTCGCTAACTGCGCTGGCTGCCACTCGATGAGAGCATGCTCCTCCTGTCTCTATGTTGCCAATAAAATGGCTGAAAACATTTAATATATAAACTGATTTTCCATAATGCATATATTAATATAATGTACAGTGCTTTTTGTCACTGACTGTGTGTGATGTGTTTCGTGTGCTGAGGAGCGATCACAAACAGCAAAGACCAGTTTCCTTGCCTCATGGCAGGGGGCGCTCATGATCCCAGACGTTGGTGTTGTGACTCCACATCTCCAGAGTAAGAGACAGTGAGCTAGCCATACAGTAAATAAGTCAAGTGCAGCGATAGATTTGTTGTTTTCTTCTCTCTTCCGATGTCAACATGGATCACTACATTTCTACACTTAAACAGTTTTCTAAAGTGGATTTTCAATCAAAGCAGGAAATAATAAATAAAGGAAGACCAACACCGGAGCTGAAAGGTTTGCTTCAAACTACAAGACAAAAGGATATTGCTTTTTTCAAATGAAGTACAAGAAAAGACGGGCTTTGTGAATGTCCTCCTAGAAATTGCCTTTTCTGCTACCCTTGCCATCTTTTCTCAACTTGTGTCGAGGATACACTTGGCTTTGGATGAACTGACATTTGCAGAATGGGCGGTGCATGGACTTCATTTATAAGTAAAGGTAAGACTGCAATGACATTTTGTTTAGTTTTTTAATGAAATGTGTGTGTTGTGGGCTACAGTTTGTATACGTAAAGAATGCAGAAGAAATAAATTGCTGTTAGCTTAGCTAATACCAGTGGTAACTAATTTACCACAGCGATCACATATTAATAATCGCAAAATAAACACAGGTGAAAAAAAGTATACTTTAGTATATTTCAAACATACATTTGCACGTATTAAGTATACTAAGTATTAAGTGTACTACTTATAAATATACACAAAGTATACTCAGAGTATGCTTGTCCCAATTTTGACATAACTTTAAACACACTTAATTATAATTGTACCAAAATACACTTTTAAAAAATATATTAAATAAAAGTATACTTTAAGTGAACAAAATATGTATTTGCTCAAGTATACCAATGAAAGTATATTTTTAAAGATATAATGTGCATATTTTAAAATATATGCTCAAATTAGAATTTTTTAAAAATTCACTTAAAGTTTACTTTAAAAGTGAACTATTAAATAAACTGAAATTTCAGTATGTTTTAAATTACATCTGAGTGTATACTTCAGGCTAATAAAGTATACATTTTAAAGAGCCTTAATAATCTTTTACTGTTTTGTTAAAATGGCAAAGAATAAAACAAATTAACAATCTTTATAATGAAACTTGGTGTAATGTTCAACAAAGTAAATAATGTGTTCATGAAAAAAGAAAAAACATCAAACATTGACAGTTTAGTGACAGCGGTTCAACAACAAAAACAATACTTGTCCTTAACACTAAATGTAGCAGGTATCTTCAGTTTTACATCTTTCCGAATGTGATCTGTTGTTTTCAGTTTTTTAAGTGAAACAGAAATCCATTTTCAGATGTATGATGTAAGATCTATTAGTGAACGTCATTAGCTCCAGTTCACACTCCAGACCAGTTGGTGGCGGTATTGCACATCTTCAGTTTTCTTTTAAAGCACCATAAAAAGAAGAACAGGCATGAAGCCAGGGAGGAGAAATGCTGTTCAAATTCACAATTTTTCTCACATAATATTGAATTAAAAGTAGAGAGCCTTGATAATAGTTAGTAGTTTTGGTAAATTCAAACTGGTAACGTCCTAGTCCAAGTTAGATGACAACACAACAGGACAAGGACTGGATGGAAATGAAACGTGGGTCAAGAAAGGAACAGAAAGGACAAAGGCTGCTAACGTGAAGCAAACTTAACTGGTGGCAAGTTTGCTTCAAAATGCATTTTTAACAACAGCAAAAACTGGTGTGTTTCCAACACCAAGTGCTTAATAAACATGATTTGATTTAAAAATAACTGGACAGAATTTTCCCCCTTGTTAATCTAACATTTCTCTTTCGTACATTTTATTTGTTGTTGGCTTTCAGGGCCCTGTGATGGACAGATGACCTGTCCAGGTGAACCTCTGCCTCTCATCTGATGACTGCTAGAGATGGGCACCACCAGCCCCCCTCACCACCCTGCAAGGATCAGTGTGTTCAGATCATGGATGGAAAGTTTTTAAGGTAGTTTGTCTCCTTAAGTCCACACTTAAAACAGCTTCATAGTTAATGCCAACATCAGCTGATTCTAAACAGGCAAAGAAGTCACTGAGAAATGTTTCCACCCCAGGCATCTGGTCCCAATCATCATCAGTTCTGATGATGTCACATACATAGAGTCCACCATGTCTTGAAATTGTAAGTCTTATTTTTTCTTTGCCATTTTTCTGTGCTCTTTAAAATACAAATGCTTTCTCTGTTTAATTGCTCGATTGTTCTTTTTTGTAGGTTTCTGTAAAGTGCAGTGGTCCAGTGAATGGAAATGTTCTGTCGCTGATCCTCACTGTTCTGAGGAAGGAGAAATGCCAGTTTGTCTGCAGTAATACTGGAATACTGTGACATTGTATCAAAACGATACTCTGTCCTTGGTGAAATATTTTTCACATTTCATATTGTTTTATTGTGCTAATTTTCATAAGCATGTTGTTGATAAACTTTTAATATATTGACAGTTTGTACAATTCTCTGATAGTATATTGGCAATGTAGTCTTGAAAAAGTGAATATATTTAATACACAATGTAATTAGTTTCACCTGTAAAGTGTGTTGTAATGGATCCTTCTGTGTTCTGGTAACCTGATGTGTTGGCAGTACTGATGTGTGTATGAAGCATGTAATGTACAAAGTGGCAAAGAAGAAGAATAAGACAGTAACTAAAAAATGTAATTTATTAGCAATTATAATAAACCAAAAGTGTAATTGTAGCTTCCTGTTGCATGCTACAATGTTTTGTCAAAGCTGTCTGGTATTTGGGAAAGTTAATTTTATCAGTCTTGACTAAAACTCCAGTTCCATCCAAAGAAAAACAAACCCAAATCACAATGTTGCAACATGTTTCACTGTCGGCATGGTGTTTTGGTTTTCATGTGCCCAACATTGCTTTCTGGACTTTGCTTTAAGCTCAATTTCATCAGGTGTGTGAAAATTGTATCCAAGGCTTTTTCTGAAAACACAAATATTTAGTTATGGATCTTGTACCACTTAAATTTTAGTTTCTATGAGACACTACAAAATACATCTAATAGAAAAAGTGTTGAAATGTGGTGTCTTATGTTGCAAACACATCAAATGTGCTTTTTCTTCAGCAGGACATGCGCCTGCTGCAGCTGGAAACGGCACACTGTGTCTGAAAATAAAGTGAACAGGGTGAATAGTCCAGAGTGCAGCTCCACAGAGCACTGAAGGCGACACTTTCAACTCATGGTTCTAATGGTCCATTCAAAGGTTGTCTGCCAGAGACCATAATCATTTTGGGTTGCTCTGTAAATAAGTTATACTTGGCCATGACAAATCTAGGCATTTGTGTTATTGTAGTCATCTCAGACATTTTCCGATGCCGAGTGTTCATGGAAGAGATCAATTTGTATTTTCATGCTTATATTTAATCAAGCAGGAAACAGGAAGCTGTATTACACGCTGCCTTTAGAGTGTCAAGTTAGAACATTGCAAGTTTAGATTTCTAAAAATAGAACGGTGCGTGCAGATAAGCCTCATCAATCACTACATCTGCGTTAGATACAGAGTCACTGTTTGGTTTGAAAGGAACTGGGATGTCCAGGATGACACCAGGAGCCATGCAGCATCTCCATCAGAATCAGGCAGCCACTTCAGCATTTCATAGCTACAATAAGTAAAGATCATTAGAAGTCTCATGGATCATCAATGAAAGTACATAGCTCCAATATGCTGCCGCACTGAGTGACATATTTCTAGAATTTATTCATATCAACAATAATTACATTAAATTTAACATACAAATTATCATCTAAAAACCAAAAACTTAAGTAGGAACTGAAATGTTTCTTAAGTACAGAATTCCAATAAGAGGATTAGGGCCACTGAAAAAAAATTATAATTCTGACTTTAATCTGAGATTAAAGTCAGAATTCTTTTTTGTCAGTGGCCCTAATCCTCTTCCATCGTATTCTTGATCATCGTCTAAAAAATATATTTACAGCTTGAGAAATACAGTATGCAAATTGGGCCTGATAAATTAATCTGGTGCAGAAATAAACACCTTAAGATACACACACACATATATATATGTGTGTGGTTACAACAATTATAATTAAAACATTTAAATCAATTTTAGATATCAAAAAATACATTTGGAGGTGTAAAACAAGGCTAGTTTTCTGACTGCTTAGAAAGCAGAACCCAAGCCTTAAACTCCTCTGGATGTTTAAGTTTGAGGCACATTATGTCCAAACTGAAATCTGTGATCTTGTCAGGGTTTCGCTGCACAACACCATCTAAATTCCACTGAAATTCTCCAAAAGTCGAATAATAATAATAATAATAAAATAACACAAAATCACCTAGGTGACCTTAGGAGCTCAAGCTGATGCAGCACATCCTCAGCACTGGGTCTGCAGCGGACATCAGCGCTCCAGCAGCGGCCCAGCAACTCCGCACACCGCTTCCCCAGCACAGAAAGAAACACCTGGTGGTCACATACAGACGGCCGCAGATTGTGAGCCACAACAGCATAGAGGACGTGTTGCCTGTCACCCGTGTAGGGGGGCTCTCTGGTCAAAAGCTGCCACATGGTTATCCCCAACGAGTAGATGTCCGCTTTAGGAGACACCTGCTCGCCTTTGAGCAGCTCCGGGGCTCGGTGTGAATACGTGCCACATCCGTGGCTGACCTGGGGGCTGACGGCGCTCACTTCACAGTCACGGTCCAGCTTCAGGGAACAACCAAAATCGGCAATTTTACACACTTCTCCCCGTGACACCAGCACGTTGGCTGGTTTGATGTCCAGATGCACAACACTGTGGGAATGAAGGAAGCTCAAGCCCTTCACGATGTCTGTGGAGTACTTCAGCCACCGGTCCTCCCCGAGATCCTCCGAGCTCTCATAAATGATCTGCTGCAGATTTCTGCTGCCCACAAACTCCATGACGATCGCTCCGATCGCTTCCTCCTCCAAGTCCGCCAGCACGCACGTGCTTGCGGCGATGATGCGCACGACGTTCTTATGATGGAGATGTGCGGCGTTCAGCTCAGCCCAGAAACTCTGTCGGGAGGCCAGCTTGTTCTTTGCGCTCTTTTTCACTTTCTTCAGCGCAACAGTTTCCCCGAGGTACTCCGCCTTATACACGGAACCGAAACCCCCGGAGCCCACAACTTCCACGGAGCGCAGCTGATCCCAGTAAATCACGGAGGACCAGAGGCGGTTTGCGACTTTACCATGTAACCGCTGGGGGGGGACCTGCAAGGTGGACCCTTGGGACAGCTGAAAGAGGGGGCTGCTACAAGCCGCGATGTCTGCAGACGGGTAGATGTCCTTCCGTAACAGGCGCGTGACGGGAATAGGAGACGGCATGGCGCCTGATCTCACACGGGTGTGTTCAACTGAGCTGACGTCACCTTATCCAATTAATCATGCCCTGGAGGCAATGCATGCTGGTTAGGGTAAATACCTCTAAAATAAATACTTAAAATAATGCAGTCATGCGAATGATCAAATATATCAAAAACAATTTCAAACAACTCAGCCCAGCTCTACAGTAATTAGCAGGGGATGGTGCTCGGGGTGGGATTGTTTTTTTTTATTTTTATGTAACCTTTCAAATAACATAACCATGTTTATTAATACAAAATAAACAATATGGATGTAAACAGTGACACATAAAATGTTGAGTAATTATGCTCAAATTTGCATAAACATTAGCTCATACATTACAGAAATCTAAAAATATAATGTTTCCAATCTCTGGATCCAGATACCACATGGAGGTAATTCAACATTGAATTATAGTCAGAAAGGTTGATTTCTGGTTGAGGTTGATGAATGAAAGTGGATCAACCATCAAACAACCATCCAATTCTAGCCAAGTAACCAATGTTGAAACTGTGTCATTGATTCAATGTTGTGGTTGAAATCTAATGAATGAAATGCTGATGTCTGATCAATGCTGAATCAATGTCAGCTGTTTTGCCACACCTCTTCTCCTCTTCTCCTCCTCATCAGAGCTCTGGGTGAGGGCATTTTATTATTGAGCGGTGCTAATCATGTTTTAAAATAAGCACTGTTGAGGATAGTGGGTTGTGATTCCTTTCTGTACATTTTGTTATTTGTCTATAAAAATTCTTACTGACCGTTTGTGTGTGTGATAAATTGACACAAAAATATCTACAACGTACTAAAAGGAGTGGAGCGGCCCACCCCCACTATTTACATGAGTGGGATGGCCCAACCACACAGCCACTTCACTGTTGGCTTGTTTGCAAAAGATGTTAATTCAATGTTGAATTATGATCACAAAAGCTGAATTTATGGTTAAGATCGATGATTGATGGATCAACCATCAAACAATCATCCATTTCTAGCCAATTAACTAATGTTGAAAAGATGTCATTGAATCAATGTTGTTTTCTGGTCGAATTTTAATAATTGAAACACCAACATCGAATCCAGTGTTTTTCCTCAGGGCACACTGCCCTGCAAGTTTTAGGCATTTCCATAATTAGGGACACATGATTGTAATTGATGGCTGATTAACAGGATTTTACTGAACTGAAACATGCCGGTCAGTTTGACTTAACAACCAGGGTTGGGAAAAACTGCTTATCAATTTTGAATCAAAGTTTGCTGTTTGTTGCACTCCTACCCCACTCCTCCCCAACTACCCCTTCTCCTGCCCACCTATTCCCCAGCACACCCGACCTTCCCCTCTTTACTCCCCTTTCTCTGTTCTCACCCCAACATTTCCCATTCATTTTTTTCTGGTCGAACTCTATTAATTGAAATGCCAATGTAACAATCCAGTGGTTTTCAACACTGGTCCTCAAGGCAAGGTGACCTGTATGTTTTAAATTCAGCAAAACCCTGTCAATCAGTCATCAATTAAAATCATGTGTGCTGAATTGTTGCACCCCTCCTCATCTCCTCTTCATCTCCCCCCTACAAACCTTCCCCACTTTTCACTTCCTCCCCCCACCCACCCGCTCTTTACTCCCTCCTTCACCCCTCCTCCTTCCCCTCTTTGAGTCTGGATCAGCTCAAAGAGGGGATGGGGGAACGAGTTATTACTGCGGCAGTTAATCATGCTTCAAATTAAGCACTACATGTTGAGAACAGTGGGTTGTGATTCCTTTCTGTACAATTTCTTACTTGTCTATAAATATTACTACCAGAAGTGAAAGTATGGAGGTACGGTAGGGTACTGCGTAGCTACCCCTAAAAGATTTAGCGGAGGTACGCAGTACCTGCAAGAGAGGAGCGGCTGTCCGCTGTAAAGAATCAATGGATTCACAGTGCAGCTGTGAGTTCACCCACTAATCAGCCGTGACTGATTAGTTTTTCAAGAACAATCTAAAACATGACTTAATGAGTTAATAAATCGCGTTTTTCCCCATTTCATATTGTTTCTGAACTGTTCGCGCTTTGCTAGAGCAGCGGCGCAACATGTCGATCTCGGCATTAGGTGACAAACTGAACGCCAGCACGTCCTCCTCTGGCTCGCTTATCAAAAAGTTCGTAACTTTATTAAAGAACAAAAAAAAAAAAAAATGAATGAAATCAACAAAACGTGTTCAAATTAATGACCCAACAAAAATAATAATCTCAGTGATTATTGTTTCAACAAGTTGTTGCGCAATTCTGTGCATTTCGGTTCCATTACCAAATTAACTAGCAGAACAGGAGTTTAAATTAACTAATCAACCACCTCTGTCTTACTAATAATTGCAAAATAAATATAGAGCCTGAAAACCTAATATAATGAACTGAATGTTGTGTTTTTAAAGTAAACTCTGCTTGGCATGCGGAGCGGAGGCGGTTGCCACGGCAACGGATGTGCTTAAATGACAAAGAGACAGAGAGAGTAAAAATGTGCGAGTTGTTTAGAGTTGATCACCTGTTCAGGTTATTTTACCTTTGTTTACTTTTGCTGTGGCTCTTCACAGCCGCTGTAGTTTCTGAACATTCAATAAACGACAAACTTGGATTATCTCGTTCTTTGTGAGTATACGTCATTCACAACAAACATCAAATAATGGTAAATATGTTTCATTAAGTATTTAACAGACAAATGGCTTCTGCCACGATAATTATGTGAAATTATCAATATAACCAGTTTAAAAGCTAAAATGAATGGTTATATGCCAGACATGGAAAATTGGGATGAACTCCATGCCATGATGTTCAGAATTTAGGTCTCATGGCATCTCAACATTTCAACATTACAACCAGTGGGCTGAAGGAAATACAGCTCCATTTTGTCGCTATCCAAAAGCTACCCAGCTTTTATCGCTTCGCAGAAATTTCATCAGCACAGAAACTCCAAAGCACAAAAAGAAGCAACTATATATATATATATATATATATATATATATATATATATATATATATATATATATATATATATATATATATATATATATATCAAGGACAAAGCCTCAACGGACAATTTGCTCAGCGAATGTCTCAGACAATGGGGAACAGAGGACGAGGTGCTGGAGGAACCATCATGGAAGGACAAGCCCCTACATGGGATGTACCACCGACAAATAACTCAAGTGGCTGATATCAGGAAATCCTACCAATGGCTGGAAAAAGCTGGACTCAAGGACAGCACAGAGGCCCTCATCCTGGCCGCCCAGGAACAGGCCCTGAACACCAGAGCAATAGAGGCTCAGATCTACCACACCAGACAAGACCCAAGGTGTAGGTTGTGCAAGGAGGCCTCTGAGACAGTCCAGCACATAACAGCAGGGTGCAAGATGCTGGCAGGGAAAGCGTACATGGAACGACATAACCAAGTGGCGGGCATAGTGTACAGGAACATCTGTGCAGAATATGGACTGGAAGCCCCGAGGTCAAAGTGGGGAACACCCCCAAAGGTGGTGGAGAATGACCGAGCTAAGATCCTGTGGGACTTCCAGATCCAGACAGACAAGATGGTAATGGCGAACCAACCGGACATTGTGGTGGTGGATAAAGAACAGAGGAAAGCCGTTGTGGTGGATGTAGCAATACCAAGTGACTACAACATCAGGAAAAAGGAGAAACTGGAGAAATACCAGGGCCTCAGAGAGGAACTGGAGAAGGCCTGGAAGGTGAAGACCACAGTGGTGCCTGTGGTCATCGGGGCCCTCGGGGCAGTCACCCCCAAACTGGAGCAGTGGCTCAAACAGATCCCAGGAACAACATCAGACATCTCAGTCCAGAAATGTGCAGTTCTAGGCACAGCCAAGATACTGGAGGAGAACCTCAAGCTCCCAGGCCTCTGGTAGAGGACCAGAGCTCAAAAACGAATGTACATATAATAATTCCCTTCTCACCCTCCGCGGGTGGTCTCTTTCATCCTCTGAGCTCGGGTCCTCTGCCAGAGGCCTGGGAGCTTGAGGGTTTTGAAGGTTTCCTAAAGACACGATGTGAGGAAGAAGAGGGAGAAATCTATAAAGAGAGACGGATTCACTGCAGCACGAATGAATCTCACATCGGATTTTGGACTCGTTGGCTGAAAAACACACACACACACACACACACACACACACACACACACACACACACACACACATATATATATATATATATATAATTCAGTATATAATTCAGTATTAATCATTATTTATTTGTGCCATTATTAATCTTTATTTATTAGTGTTTGTATAGTTATATAAAATATGTATTGATATTACTAAATAATTTATTAAATAAATTATGAACGGCTGTGTGCTTTGTAATATGCTCTTCATACATCGATATCAGAATATTCCATTCCTATTCTATTGTTATAGCCACTAAGCATATTTAAATATGATGAACTGTGTATTAAAACATACTTAAAAAATACAACTGTTTATAAATGTTGCTTTGATAGATGTTTGAATATGGTTTACAGTAACAAAAAAGTGTGTTATGATCGATTAAATGCGCTGATACGTCATTGTGCTGCTAAACACATAACGCTGAGTGGAGTGGTGGACCGCTCCAAGATGGCCGCCCTAAATCTCGTCAGCGACAATAGGCGAGAGCGGTCCATGAGGGTCTATCCTTATATTATGTCTATGCGTAGACCCCTCATGGAGCGCTGAGTCCTACGTTACGTCACCGCCATCTTCTATGTGGCAGCAGAGGATCGGAGCTCCTTAAGTTCTGTGTGTTTTAACCGTTTTACGAAACAAACTGGATTCATTGGCTTTACCTTCCCCAGGTAAGGATGAAAGATCAGAATTACTTGACTTTGCAGCCAGAAATTCGCTTCTAAACAACCGGAAAATATTTCCTATGTAGCTAAATTGGCCCGAAATAACCGCTGATTGTTAGCTTAGCAGCTAACGTTTTCACACTTTTTCTAATGAGAGAGAGGTGATGAAAAACTGCTGTTAGAGGAGAAGTTCATTAAAAACCAGAGGATTTAGTGAGGAAAGATCAGCTGCTGTTCTTCAGTCTGTTTCTGGCTCAGCTTCATCATGTCGGTATTTAGCTATAAAGATGCTACGAGTCAGAGCCCAACATGCTGAAAATGTCTTTTACACTTTTGGTTCATTTCTCTTTTATCCTTGGCTTCAGCCTGAGAACCAGGTCGTCTCAGAAGTCTTTGAGTTCTCCCTGTGTGACCAGCAGACTGAAGCCCTGCCTGTGACCAGTGCTCCCAGTTTAATAAATGTTTTATTCTTTCACTTTTTGTGTATTTTTAAATATCTCAATCTTAAGTATTAGTGTATTAATGTAGCTTATATAATGAAATAAAAATAATTTACTCTGTTAGAATTATTTTCACTCTTTGCTGTCAATAGCAGAGTTGATATACTGTAAATTCTCTGAAAAAAATAAAATTATGTAGTTCAATGTTTGACAATGACTGATTTATAAATCAAAAGTCATTTCTCAACAACGTATAAAAAATAAATACAGGAAAATTATTTGTTTCTTGTCTTGAAATGTTAAATGTACATTAAATTGTGGAATTATGTAAATATATTGTTTAATAAAACACTGTAAATATGTGTGTTCATCAATGTCATTATAAAAATTGTCAGAATCGTTTCTATCAAATAAAACATTGTGCTCTTTATTCAGAAATACCCTAAAACAATTAAATAATATTGTCTAGGGCAATTTTGCCCTATTTTTCGGTCTCGATCACACAGGAGCTGCTTTGATTCCAAAACTAGAAGACCTAGACTCTTCAAACTTGAACTAAATTATTCTGCTTTAATAGTAGAATATTTAGAATCATGTTTGTGATTTGTGAAACTTTTATCTGATTTGTGAAACTTCAACAAAGGTTGATTTTACCACTTTTTTGCATCTGGATCACACTAGAACTGGTCTAATTCCAAATCTACAACACCTAGACTCTTCAAACCTGGATCAGATTATTTTCAATTAATAGCAGAATATGTAAAACATGTGAAACCATGTTTGGGATTTGTGAAACTTTTCTCTGATTTGTGAAACTTCCAAAAAGTGCGATATCACCACTTTTTTTTATCTCGGTCACACAAGAACTGCTCTAATTGGGGCCTGCCCATAGCAATGCATGGAGGCAGTGACTGACTTGCAAAAGCAGTTCATTAACATTAGCACAAACATTAGCATTTCACTGCCCCCCACTAGTGCACTGCTTTGCGCGCATTAGCATTAGCCTTTTACCTAAAATAACCTATTTGTTAAATTTCTTAATTATTTGCCATGTTTAGTATACTGAATGGAGTAAGTCAATGACAGAGAACATGCAAATGATGCCCCATATACTAGTCTTCATGCTAACATTAGCATTTTGTCAAATTTTAGTTTATGCATTAATTTTAACATACTGAATGGTACAAGTACAGCTTAGTCCACATGCTTCTGACTTTCCACAGGTTATTGACTACATTGAAGCGTTCTTTAGCATTAAGGCTAATTTTTAGCATCAGAATGCTGGGTCCAAACCGATGGGCACACTTTGGCAGACCCCATTTTAATTTCTTTAGGAATTTTCTAGTTCCAAATCTACAACACCTAGACTCTTCAAACTTGGACTACATTATTCTTCTCTAATAGTAGAATATTTAGAATCATGTTTGTGATTTGTGAAACCTTTTTCTGATTTGTGAAACTTCACTTAACAGACCCCTGCAAAAGATCTGTCCTTCCAACAGCCATCACCATCTACAATAACTCTTTGAAAAATTAATGAGTTACACCAACATTTTATTTCCTATTGGGATTAATAAAGTGGTTTTGAATTAGAACTGAATTAGAAAAAAAAAACTGCATGGAATAAGTGTGAATAGTAATCTGATCTTTAGTGAAGTTTCACAAATCACATAAAGGTTTCACAAATTCCAAACATGGATTAAAATATTCTGCTATTAGAGCAGAATAATATAGTCCAGGTTTGAAGAGTCTAGGTGTTGCAGTTTTGGAGCTGGAGTGACCAATATCCAAAAAATGTCAGAAATCAGCCTTTATTGAAGTTTCACAAATCAGAAAAAGGTTTCACAAATCACAAACATGGTTTTAAATATTCTGCTATTTATTGAAAATAATATATTCCAGGTTTGAAGTGTCTAGCTGTAGTAGTTTTTTTAATTAGAGCAGGTCTATGGTGATCCAAATGAAACAAATGGTGAAATTCGAATTTTACTGAGTTTTCACAAATCAGAAAACTGTTTCACAAATCCCAAACATGGTTTTAAATATCCATCTTGAAGAGGAGAATAATCTATTCCAGGTATGAAATGTCTAGGAGTTGTAGTTTTTAAACTAGAGTTGATTAAAGATGCGGGAAGTAGCGGAAAGTAGTGAAAAATTAAGTGGAATCGCCCTTTAGCTATTGGAAGCTAGAATTGGAAACCAACTTCAGCTTCGTTGGGGATCGCGGCTGGCGATCTGTCCGACCGGAATCGGACGCTGCCGGAAGACCCAGTCCCTGGGTTCTCACTTCCTTCATCTACCCGTTTAAAATGAAAAGCAGTACCCCGAGGTAGGACGGCTTCATGGGTCGCACAGAGAGAACACCTGTTCTGCTCCAGACTCAAGTCTTGGACTATTAGCAACATATTCACTGTCGTGCAGCCACATGGGAAACATATGATGATGAGGACAACAGTGGGCACATCCATTGGATAAGAGAGACAAGTCAGCTAAAAGAAAAAGAAAATATGGATCTTGAAACAGCCTCTTTCAAAAATAAATGTTCATTTTTGAAGAGTTTAAAAAGGAGCAGAAGCACTCAGTGTTCCAGCTGGATGGAGGAATGTGTGGAACAGTTAACATATTAGCTAAAAGATAGAGATTTATGAGTCCGAGAAAGGCAGATTTTATGCAAGTTGTCACTGAAGCAAACCACAGGGGGCGCAATGCAACAAAATCAACACCATTCCGGAGAAGAAGTAAAGTCTTTTTGGTTTAAACAGCCTCCGTAGTTGCTGTGATGTTGCTTTTCGGAGTTGTGTTCTCTCTGTTCCTGACAGCTTTATTATTTCTTCTTCGGGTTTATTTTGTCTTAAATTCGGGATCTAATCATCCGCCCAAAACCAGAAGTCATGTTGCGGTTCTGGTCGTTGCAGGATCAGGTAAGATTCAACATGGAGACAGAGCCGCACTGCAGTCAGACAGTTGGCCAGGTACACAGCTGTAAGAGCCTCTTCTGGCTCACACCACCATGTCTAACCAGATCAGGCCAGCTGTCCTGTGTTCACTTTACTGACGGATCATCAGTAAAAAGAAACTGGTGATCAAGTCTCCCTGGGTGATACAGCTACATGTTGATTTAGCTTCTCTTCTGTTTGTTTGCTCTACGTGTTTCTAGGTGGTCACACCACAGAGATCATGCGGCTGATGGAGAGCCTCTCTGCTGCCTATACACCTCGACACTACGTGATCGCTGACACTGACAAGATGAGTGAGGAAAAAATTGTCGCCTTTGAAAGTTCTAAACCTCAGTCACACGCTGACGTCCAGGTACAGGCATTGATGTGTCGACTTTACTGAGTAGATCAGTTAGAATTACCAGAATGATTCATGTACGGTACTAAATGCCACAATAATGAGAGAGAGAGAGTATGTCAAGGATTCTTTTAATGACTTCAAAATCATAGGTTTACGTACAGAATGATTACTATTTCTGTAAACAATGAGCGAAAACCCAGATAATGACGTCATGGGTTTGCAAACTTTTGATTGACTGACAGAGTTAATTGGTGGTTGATCTGGAAAAGCCTGCTTTCTGTGACATAATGCTTTCATCGTTTCATATGCTTGGAAATTAGTCAAAATATCAGGAAGATAACTGTGGAGCTTCACCAGTCTAGTTCAGCCTGGAGAACAATTTCCACATGCTTAAAACACACTACCTTCATCTGCTCAAACAGTTATGCAAGTATAGACATGATGGGAATGTCCAAACATAATGCTTAGGAATTTGACGGGTTCTGGTCCAAAATGTGCAGATTGTATATAACTTAGTATTTTCAAACAGTCTTCATGATGGGATTGTTGAACAATCTGGTGGCCAGTAGGGACAACTATTTCTGAGTCTGGCTGTTCTGCAGCGGATGAACAGACCATGGAGAGGATGGTGGAATCAGAGAGGATCTGGTTTGCTCTGGCTAAGCAGCGTCTGTGTGCAATGTTCTGGATGGGGGGAGTGGAGTTCCAATGAACCTCTCTGCTGTCTTCACCTCTCTTTGCAGAGACTTCCAGTCTGAGGCCTTGCAGCTTCCAGACCAGATGGAGATGCTGCTGGTCAGCAGGCTCTCAGTGGTTCCTCTATAGAAAGTGTAGAGGATGGGAGGGGGGAGCGAAGCTCTTCTTAATCGTCTCAAAGTACAGGCGCTGCTGTGCCTTTTTCACCAGTGAAGTGATATGAGGTGTCCAGCTAAGGTTGTCTGTAATGTGAACCCCCAGGAACTTAGTGCTGCTGACGATTTCCACTGCTTTAGGTCTCCACTACTTAAGGTGGAATACATACATTTCTCTTAGAACTCAAAAACAGAACTCAAAAGTTCTATTTTGATCTCATTTGACCACATAACTTTTTCCCATGACTCTCCTGAATCATCCTAATGGTCATGGGTAAACCTAAGACAGGCTTAGATGTGTGCTGATTTAAGCAGGGGAACCTTTCATGCCATGCATGATTTTAAACCACGACTTGGCTAAATATTAGTGTATTACCCACAGTAAGCTTGGCAGCAGCACAAAACTGCCAGCACTCAGCCGGATTAGTATGATGGTAAGAAAGCGAAGCAAATAACCAAAAAATAAGTTAAGTCTTCGGGCTAGCGGTGTCAGACGCTGGGTTCTGCTCTCGCTGTTGATCTGCCATGACGCACTACTGAGATATAATATTTCAGACGTAGCGCTGTTTCCACCCCACCAGACATTGAACCAGTGTTACATTGAACACCCACTTAAAGCTGCAGCATGTAACTTAGAAATATGTTTCTACATATGAATTAAAACTTTCGCTTTGTCCTAACGTACAGTCTTACTGTTTAATAGTAACGCTCAAAGAACGTTTGACTGAATGTTCTTTGAGCGTTCAGTCAAAATGCTTGTTGCATTGTGCCTGCAAGTCTTTTGAGTGTGTTTGTCTATATTAGGTGATTTTGTGGTTTTGTTTTGCCAGATTACATAGTAGCATTTATACCTAAAGCAAAAATTGAACAGCCAATCCATGTGATCAGTATCAGTGATTGAAAGTGATCGGCCCTCGGAATTGTCAGCAAAAACCTTGATTGGAGCATTCTTAAACAGGGCTGATTGTTTTTGCCAATATTTATTCTTTGCTCTTTTTTATGATGTGTAGCCAGAGCAACAGGGTGGTTTACAACAGGGAGCAGCTGCTTTACATGGTATAAAATCAAGAAAACTATGGGCAACCCTGACCACCCTTTTTATGAAACTGCCTTAAGAAAAAAAATCAGTGGAAGGCTTTTTCAAACTGTTGTAATACAGACTGTTGTTGCTACAGGACATCCTTCCTGTCAGTCAGTCAATCAATCAATCAATCAAATTTTATTTGTATAGCACATTTCAGCAGCAAGGCATTTCAAACTGCTTTACATCATGAACACAAAAACACAAAGTCATGCAACATAGAATCAACAATCAAAACATAACATTAAGTGCCATCATTAAATTCTTAATTGATTATGTTTCAAATACAACTCTAAGCAGGTGGGTTTTAGTCGAGATTTAAAGGAAGTCAGTGTTTCAGCTGTTTTACAGTTTTCTGGAAGTTTGTTTCAGATTTGTGGTGCATAGAAGCTGAATGCTGCTTCTCCTCGTTTGGTTCTGGTTCTGGGGATGAAGAGCAGAACCAGAACCTCAGGGGTCTGGAAGGTTGATATAACAACAGTAAATCTTTAATGTATTGTGGTGCTAAACCGTTCAGTGATTTATAAACTAACAGTATTTTAAAGTCTATCCTCTGAGCTACAGGGAGCCAGTGAAGGGACTTTAAAACTGGTGTTATGTGATCTGACTTCCTGGTTTTAGTGAGAACACGAGCAGCAGCTTCTGGATCAGCTGCAGCTGGAGGATTGATTTATTAGTCAGACCTGTGAAGACGCTGTTGCAGTAATCAATGTGGCTAAAGATAAATGCATGGATGAGTTTCTCTAGATCTCACTGAGACATCAGTCCTCTAATCCTGGAGATGTTCTTCAGGTGATAGAAGGCCGACTTTGTGACTGTCTTAATGTGGCTCTGAAGGTTCAGGTCAGAGTCCATCACTACTCCCAGGTTTCGGGCTGATCGCTGGTTTTAGTTGTAATAACTGAAGCTGAGCATTGATTCTAGTTCGCTCCTCTTTAGGTCCAAAGATAATAACTTCAGTTTTGTTTCTGTTCAGCTGGAGAAAGTTTTGGCACATCCACACATTTATCTGTTCTAAGCATCTATTCAGTGATTGGATGGGGTCAAAGGTCACCTGGTGACATCATAATGTAGAGCTGGGTATCATCCTCGTAGTTATGGTAGATGATCTCATTTCCTGCTATAAGCTGAGCCAGTGTCATCAGCTATGACCATCTACAATAACTCTTTCATTAAATGAGTTGTAACAATATTTAATTTTCCTCTGGGATTAAAAAGTAGTTTTGAATTGAAATTGAATTTAATAAATTACATTATGAGGAAAGAACAATATATAAAAATACTGAAGCAACATCCACATCTCATGAAGACATGAGGCAGGAGTTAAAGCTCTGGTCCATCGGAGTCTGCCAGATGGACAATGACCCTCAGCAAGCAGCAAGAGTATAAAGTGGCTCAAGAACAAGTCAATGTTTTCATCTCAGTCCTATGGAAAATGTGGGCAACTCTGGAAAGGTATGTGAGATTGAGGCACCTACAAACCTGACTGAGTTAGGCCAGTTCCATCAGGAGGAATGGGCCAGAACAACAGCGAACTATTGTGAAAAACTTGTGGAAGGAAACCCAAAGGTTTCACCCAAACCATACAGTTCAAAGGCAGTTCTGCCACATTAAGGAAATATACATAAACATCAATAAATAAATATTTGACATACTCCTTCTCTCATTATTGTGGCATTTAGCAAATGAAAATAACTTTGTTCATTCTGACTTAAAACAAGAGATTTGGTCTGATTTAACCTCAGACAGTGAGAACAAATGGTGTCTTTTAATTTGTTGTATGTAAGGTTATGGTTTCAAATTAGTCCTGCCCCAAACCTCTATTAGCAGCACAGCTAATTGATGTCCATCATACCTGGAAAAGTGTCCTTAAGAGATGCCATTATCCATGATAAAAATAATCATTTACTTATGTGGTCAATAAAGTTTCCTAAACTTCAAATATCCTCCTGGTTCCTGAAAAGACCATATTAGCTAATTATAAATTGAAACATGGATGGCTGAATTCAATTGTTATCATGAATCACCACTCCAAATAAAGGACAGGGCTGGAGAGCAATGGGAGGAGCCAAATATGTCCCAGAATGCACCAAGAGAACTAAAAATGGTGTTCTTGAACTCCATAGAACAGTTATGTCAGTGTCCCACACTGATCTGACACATGTTACTGCTTTCCATTTACAGAAAGACAAATAATGGACAAGTTTGAAGAGAGTCACTTGCCTCTGACTGGTCTGTATCAGCCCAGGCATCCCTGATGAGGCAGGTGGAGGTCACCAGACATGAGCAAATGAATAAGCATGGAAATCAATGTTGAGATGATGGATTGCAGGTCAATAAAGCATAAAAGTACGGAGGTCACACATAAGATGAGGATGAAAAAAGACCATCAAATATCATTTCTTATCTGGGAAATGTGATCATTTGCTTCAAAGAGTTGGGAAGGATACAACAAGTGTTTTAACTCTGGCTTAAAAGGAATATCTCCAAAAACAACACATTGGGCCCTGATCAAAGTCCCTGACAACTATGAGTCTGGAAGCAGGGCTGCAGCATCACGTCCTTTTCTCACTCTCTCATATGTGCTTTCATCACTCTGTGACTTTTAGCATTTTGGGGAATGTCATTTGTGTTCTGTGTGAGATTCTGCTGCCATGAGACTCCAACTGGTGTATTGGCATGAAAAATTTATGTTCCTAACAATTTGAACACATTAGCCAACAATTATAGCACTAAATAATTCTTTGGAACATGAGCACACTGATTTTACTATGATGATATATTTTGCAGCTCTAGGGTTTTAAAACTATTTTCTGGAAGGTGTGCATCCTGTTACATCTGTTGTAAAATTAATACAGCATTTCATAAAAACAATATCCTACCTAGAGTCTATCATGGTGGTGGTATACAGTTGTTCTACTGCTTCAGAACCTGAATGACTTGTTGATGGAAACATGATCTCTGCTCTATAGCAGATAATGTCCAACCATCAATTTCTATTGCAGGACAGTGATCTAGAGCACACTTGGAAGTCCATCGCTGATTGGTTCAGAAAACAAAATAAAAAGTTGGGATTCCCCTAATTAACGTCTGAATTTATGGATTAAAATGTTGTTGCATGATCTTCAACAGGACATTCATGCTGAAAATCTTCCAATGTGGCTGAATGAAAATTCTGCAAAGAAAAGTAGGCGTCACTCCTCCACAATGATAAAAATTACTCATTGCCTGTTATCGCAAACACTTCTTGTTGCCAAGCATGAAGCAAGAAGTTGTCAGGTTTAGGGAGTAATTATTTACTCGGATCCAAAAGAAGAAAATCCTCACTATCTTTTAACTGTTTAGTTCACCATCAATCGGATCCCACGGAGCCGAGAGGTGGCCCAGTCATGGAGTTCCTCTGTTGTTAGTACCCTGAAGGCTCTGAGATTCTCCCTCCCTTTGGTGTTCAGACTCCAACCTGATGTGGTGAGTGACCCAAAACCTTGACAGAAACATGTCTTTTGATTCTCTCTGCACTTCATATTATTGATTTGTTTTCAGATGGTTCACAACAGCAGAAAACAATATTTTTTTTTTCTGTTGATGAAGTTAAGACTAGAGTTAAACCAATGTGAAGAAAAGCTCCAGAGACTTGTCTGCCAAGAGCACAGAGTTCAGTTGGTTTGGTAGACAACATGAGTGTGAACCACAAGGTTCTAATTTTGTTTTTGACCTGCTCTGTGGCAACGCCTTCTGTCCAGCTGGATATTTCCAGACCTCTGGCAGCTAACATCTTTCCATATCTTTAGCTGCTGGAAGTAGGAACCACCTGCTTGACTCTAAGGCAGTCTTTCTCAAACTGTAATCCCCAGGCGCGAGGTACTGCATGTAAACAACTGCTTATTTGCCATGATGTGAACACAAAGACACTAATGTTAGCTTACCAAAGAATTGTGTTTAAAAATAATAATGGATAAAAGGCTTAACACCAAGTCACTAAAAAAAGCCTGAAGATAACTGAAGGGGCTTGAGTCCCTACCCCTTTTATCCTTGATGCCCCTAGTGGCCTTTTCGATTTTTTTTTTCTTTCAATTTTTACATTTTTCTTTAATATGTATGTCAGGAGGCCTGTTTGTGCCCCTCAACAGTAATATTTAGCTAATTATAATAAATTAACGAAATAAGCTAGTATGGCTGCCCTCAGTCCATGACTTAATGGATTCTCAGTTTCTCTGCCTCCATGTTGTTCAGACTCCAGGTCCATGGTAAGGAGGAGGGGGCCGGATCTGCGCCCTATAGACTATCAAATTATGGGCAATAAAATATTTTTCCAATACTTCTTTGTGAATAAAAGCTGATGTTGAAGTTAGAAAAACTCTTTCTATTTATTTTTCATAATTGTCCTCGAAATAGCGGGACAGAACCCTCCTCAACTCCAATCACAAAAATGGCTCAGCTGCAGAGAAAACTTCTGACTTTAACTATATCAGGCTGCCCAGTGCTGGACTAAATGCAGCCTGACTCGGTCCTATCAACAGATATAAGGAATGTCTGTGTTTATATCAAATATCCTCGGTGTATTATAAGCCTGGTGGGCCACCAGGCTTTCCTTGAGCCTTGCTTATTTATTTACGTTTTATTGAATGTTTGCATTTTCAAAACTTTATAGTCAGTATTCAAGCATTAATCTTCTAATAAATAATTATCATTTAATATTCTCAAATTTCCTGTTGAGTTAAAAAATGTTTCCAACTTTAAAGATTTTTTAACTGAAAAACACGGTGGGCCGCTGAATGAATGACTGCCCTAGTGTCCCAACCACCGGGCTTAGTAAGTTTTCTGGTGGAAATCCAGCATTCTGATATAAAGAAACGGCACTGTGACCGTCACCACGATGCACCTCAGAGCCCCGGTACCACCAGCTCACTGTTCGCTCTCTGCTTCACCTTAACCGAACCTTACTACCAGGCGGTTTGCACTGCTGCTGACGGGATCTGGGCTGGAGGTGAGCGGCTGTGAATAGAAGTTACTGCAGAACCTCAACTGCTAAAGAAAGACTCGGCTCATTACATTTGGAGCTCACAAAATATCACATAAACATCAGCAAAAATACTGTACCAATAATTTGAACCACAGATTCCACAATTAAATATATCAAAATGTCCTAAAAGCAGGGGTGAACTGGTGTACAGGGTTACCAGGGGATTCCAGTTAGATTCCAGCATAGAGATGTGCAGCTCAGCAGCTCTTCATGCAGGGCCGGCCCAATGTAATATGGGGCCTTAGACAGAGTCATCTCTCCTTCAACTTTGTGTTCATAGCATGAGAAGAATTTGTCTAAATGTGGCCTTCAACTTTGAATACAACTACAAGTGTGTTTACAACATCCATTTCTCTGATTAAAGCCAACATGACCCATTTACTGCCATCCTGAAGAGACAAACATGTTCTGATCTTTGTCAGTGTTATATCCTGAAAATGTGCTCAGCCCTTTCTCTTTGTGTCTGTGTGTTTTCACAGGTGCTGTGTAATGGTCCAGGGACGTGCGTTCCTCTATGTATAACTGGACTTTTACTCACAATTCTGGGAATAAAGAAAGTCGGGATAGTGTATGTTGAAAGCATTTGCCGAGTGCAGACACTGTCTTTAACCGGCAGGATCCTGTACCTGGTATCTGACTATTTTTTTGTACAATGGTCATCTCTGAGGGACAAATACCCCAAAGCCATTTTTCTGGGAAGAATAGTTTGATGGGTGATAAACATGGATGGTAAGTTGCAAAGAAAGGACTGAATGTCTGCTGTTCCACTTATGTATTTTTCATACTTGCCGTTTTCAGATGTATACATAATTAAAGTTGAAATATGAAGGAGGTCCACCTCCTGATTAAACCTGTCTGCAGATCCTGAATGTGGTATTCTTAAAATTGATCCCGCCAAGCTAAGAAACCCTGGTGAAAAATAAATATACTAAGTATATTAAATTTTAGTATACTTAAGCATACTTTAAGTCAGACTAATCATGAGTATACTTTGAGTTCACTTAGGATTAGTTAACTTAAAGTGTGTTATTTTGGAACAACAAATGTTGTTACTTGGTGTATTTTAATAGTATTTAAAGTTTTTTGTTCTCTCTAAACCACCTCAGCTTCTGCCCAAACTTGAAAAAGCTTCCTTTCCTCAAAGAAAGGCAGGAGCCACTCATCTCAGCGACATCTTTTTTTATCTTTTCTTTTTGTCTTTAGATTATTTCAGTTGACAGTGTAAGACCATCATGACTTCACAGTCAGAGACGTCACAGAGCAACAAATGAACCAATTAACTAGTTTTTCAGGTAATGTTAATCTACTTTTAAGTTAACAGTGAATGAACAAACAAATAAACTACATTCCAAACACATAAAACCCATTTCATCAACAAGGCTAATTTGGTCTTCTGAATGCAGATTAAATGATCTAAACTGTGCATAATGTCCAGTCGCTACCAGTGGTGTCTTTGTGGAAGGGTTAAGTTAACTGCTCTTCACTTTCCCAGAAGCCCTTACACATTCGACCCATTTCAAGAGGTAGTAGAAGAGCCTCCAGGACATTGTGATGAAATGTTCTGCTAGAACTACCTTACCTTACCCTAAACCTAAGTACAAGTGTGACTGAGTGATACAATAGAAGCAAAGAGAACAGAAGCACAAGTCCAGACAGGAAGCAAGTCGGTGATCCTCCAGTGGATCTAATAATCTTAGGAATACAATACCTCATCATCACCCTCTAACTTGATTTGTATTTAAAGCATTTAATGTATTTGGGCTGAAACGGTGTCCTTGGGAATATTGTTGGGTGCTGGAAAAGACCCAAAATTTACTTGTTTCTTTGGTTTATTTGATGATCTCATCAGATTTGAAAGACTAGTAAAGCAAGTTCATGCCATCGTCTAAACCAGTGGTGCCCAAAGTGGGTCCTGGAGGGCCGCCCGCTCTCACATTAGTTTCCTCCCAGGTCTTACGTTAAGTCCCCCGGTTTTATTGCGTTACTCTGTTCGCACCCCGTCTTATGTTTCATGTCTCTTGTCTCTCAAACTGATAAGTATAGAAATATAGTCGTCCATGTTGATGATGGAAGAGAGGAGAAACAATAAATATGTGGCTGCACTTGACTTACTTGACGTATTTACTGTATGGCTAGCTTACAGGTCTGTTTCTTACTCTACAGACATGGAGACCAATAACTGGGATGAGGCAAGAAAACGGCCTGCCTCACCTTGAATCTGTTCTCTGCTGTTTCTGATCGCTCCTCCACACACAAAACACGTTACACACACAGTTGGTGACAAAAAACACTGTACATTATATGCATAAGCTAAATTATGAAAAATCAGTCCATATATTAAATGTTTTTTAACCATTTCATAGGTGAGGTACAGACAGGAGGAGCATGCTCTCATCGAGTGGCGCAATCCAAGGTGAGGCTCAGCTTCCTGCTGCCTCACCAGCTTCGCTTCCAAGCATTTGAGTGGAAAAATGCGAAAATTCAGCGATTTTGAAGAAAAAAATAATCAAAATTGGTTTAGCTAAATGAAAAATAAATACTTTATAGTGCAAACCACAGGGTGAAAATAGCAATATAAATTATCTTATCATTATGCCTCACCTGCCTCCCCAGACCTGCTTCACTGGGACATTTTTGAATGAATTTAATCATGAACCTATTTGGAAATGTTTGTGGTTTATGAAAATTGAACCAGTTATTTGATGGAAGTTTATCCTCTAAATGTTGCTGGGTTTCAGATGACGTAGCACTGGGTTTTAAATGATCAGCAAGCAAGTTTTGTTTTATGGTTATTACAAATAAGATAAATATTGATATAGGAACAATTCCCTATATGTGGGCAGCCTTTAGAAAGGGCAGCAGAATTTAAATATCTAGGACTGGATAGTTCTTATACATGGAAAACATAGATAATTTAGAAACCTGTCCAGGGTGACCCCGCCTCTCGCTTGGAACGTTAGCTTAAGATAGGCACCAGTGCCTCCCAACCCCACTAAGGGACAAGGGTGTATAGAAAATGGATGGATGGATATTCTAATTACCTTATAACATGTTCAGATGGTTCTTAGAATTTAGAAGGGTATGTGGGAATAGGAATATATATACCAGAGTTTAAAATATACATTTCCAAAAGATTACCAGATAAACTGTTATATTTATATTAAGCTTACATGAGTAGAGGAAGTTCGACCAGACAGGGTGGTGGTATGCACAGATTCTAAAGCAGTTTTAAAAAGTATTCAGGGAGAATGAAATAATAGGAAAGATTTAGTATTAGAAACTCAGCACAGTTTATTTAAATTACACAGGGGTGGCACTGATACTTGGTTCTGCTGGGTACCAGCACATGAAGGTGTAAAAGGCAATGAAAAGGCAGACAAATGAGCAAAAAGGGTTTTAGAGGGGGCAATTATAATTTCAACTCCTTTTGGGAAATGGGAAGGGAAATCACTTATTAAGAATAAAGAAATAGAAAAATGGCAAAAAGGTGGAATGAACATAAGAAAGGAAGATTATATAAAGTACAAAAGTCAGTATTAATTAGGAATATTACTGAGATAAACAGAAGGGAAGAAATAATAATGATCAGATTAAGAGTAGGTCATACCTATTTAAATGACATTTTATATTTAGAAGGGAGGAAAAATAATGATGAATGTGAAGGATGTGGAGAGAAATAAAATGCAGAACACGCATTGTTGAATTATAAATCTGAAGCTGAAAGGGAGAAATTCAGAAGAATGGTTAGGACTGGTCAAGAATGGAGTCTTACAGGAATATTGGGAAATGAAGGAAATATAGGGGATTTTTACAGATTAAAAAATTATTTATTTATCTTCAGAATACAAATTTAAAAAAATAGAATTTAATAGATATAAAGTGGTGTTGCTACACAGTCATATACAGTAGGTGGCGGTATGCACCTTAAAGTTGCTTGCGATCCACCATAATGGAAAAGAAGAAGACATAGCACTGACGTCACCCAATGCAGATGGAGGGCAAGAAGTAAATGCAGCCCATTTACTGCTGTTGATCCAGCAACAAAAACCCTAAAGTTTGTGTTATGTACAGTTGTTCCAAACGTTCTAATATATATAAAAAATAAATGTTATTTTTGTGTTTCAAGGGTAGTTGGTCACAAGGGAGTTAATTTTAAAACTTTACTGAAAAAAAGAGGAGATAAGTGCAACAAACTACGGCTAAAAACAGGAGGTGCGGAAACTAATGCCAGAGTTTTCAGCGACCACTTTCTACTGGGTAACCTTCGCATCGCTGAAATCGTATTTTGAGGTAATTTAATGGACAGTTACTCAGAAAGACAAGCATTCATATGTAAGGTAAGATATATTATTTTTACACCCTATCTTGGTAGTCCCCAGAGTGCTGACGTTGTTAGCGGCTAACTCAGTGCCACAGCTTGTCATATCCACTGAGCTGAGTGCTGTGAGTGCGTCTCCTACCTTCTCTCCTGCAGGGTGTGTCAGACAGTCGTAGCCAGCTGCAGCTCATCATCTTATCAGGAGGAGTGGTTAAATAGGAGCTGGATTCTGGTGGCAGATGCCAGATGGTCCTACGTATCTAGTGGTACCTGAGCTTCCTGGTAACAGATACTAGTGAGTCCCAGTCTTGTTTCTAACTTCGTACTTGTCTGTTTTTCTATCCTCTCAGAGTTCTCGTTCCTGGTCCGAGTCGAACTTTCGCTGGTTCTGTTTCCCTCCCGGTGGCATCCCCATCAGCTGCATGCTGGTAGCTGCTTCCTGTCCTGCCTGGCTCCTTCTTATCTGCCCACCTTCGCTTCTGGATCGCTCCCTGATCAACCCGCTCGCCTGCCTGTCCACCCTCCAACGGTCTCAGTCTCAGGGTCACCCCAGGGTCACCTCATCTCCACCAACAGTAAGATCAGCCTCTTCTCTGTTGCACATTGATCTCCCATTCAGACGACGTATCAGTAAGTCACCTTTTCCCACCAGAGCGAATCCCTGACCGGTCCTCACCTCCTGCCTGTTGCCATCTGCCATCTTGGTACCTCTCCTCATTTTGCTCTGTTTTGAACTGGAGAAATCCATTTCTGGACGTCCATCTGAATTTTGTGCGTCATCCGGGTCACCTATCTGAAACCCAGCAATTACATTCCTGGCGGCACAGAGTCAGCCGTGTTCCCTCTTTACTGGAAGCTGTTTTTTATTTTTACCTCAGAGTGGCCAACTTCATATTATTCCTATCTTGAGTTGATGCAGTAGAGGCTTCTGCACTTCCCATATATGTGCCCTCTCACTTTTTTCTGCCTTTACAACTGTTTAATCGTTAACACATTGTAACATGTTTTTCCGAGATGCCTTTAAACGCAACATGAGCGCTCATGCTGGGTTTACATCTGCTGCTGGGCAGAGCTTCACAGATGTGTTGGAATCACGGCAGCAAACCAACAAAATGCAAAGAACTTTGCACAGTTTTCCCCCCCAAACTTATACCAAGTGAGTTGAGTAAAGCTGTTGGATGCAGGTAATGTTAGCTAAATGATGGCTAGCTAATGCCAACATATCACGTTAAGCTTATTAACAAGTAGACTACTGATGTTATCTATGTTCATGTACTTGTTACATTCACTTGAGTAACTTTTTTGGGAAAAAAGGTACTTATAAAAGTAGTTTTACTGCACTGTACTATTGTCGTTTTACTTGAGTAATATTATTAGTGCTATGTATTGCTACTTATTGCTTATTTTGTACTAATAAGCATGGTTATTTTATTTGAAAGGTTACATAAAAGTTTGTTCATGTATTTATATTAAAGTAAAACCTTGTCTTCCCTGTCCCCCCACAATATGCTGATTCAACCCCCTGCTAAACTCGTCTGGAGCCGGGGCTGATTGTAAATATATTTTCCAACTGCAATACAAATCACCTTTTTCTTTTCTCCGGCTTGTTAAATACAACCCTGATTCTTCCTGAGTTGTATTTTTATGTTTTCTGATAAACAGGCTTTTACTTTAAATATTGATCGCCTCATTTTAACATGAGTTAAAGTGTGTGTCCTTATTAATTTAACCGTCGGCATACAAGGGAACTGCACAGTTTCTGTGTTTGTCCTCAGACCTATAACCAATACACTATTTAATATTTCAATGTGTTTCAAAACTTTTCAAATGTTTATCCTTCCAACAGGCCCAAACTGGTGACATCCTCACTCTTACTTTTGTTTTTCAGCTGCTGCTCAGCAGTTTGACTCCAAGCTGACAGACATGGACTACAGCAATACTGTCAAAAAGTGGCTTTGTTACACAACAGAACGAGAGGAAATCATCAAGGAACCAAAGTGTCGCCAATCAGAGTCAAACTTGGGTTACCCCAACTTGTACTGGTTCGTTCAGTACAAGACTTAACCTCATGGACATTGTTATTCCATGGACAATGGAATGTTGTTCAAAAAGGAGTCAAATTTACTTACAGATCTATGCCTGTTTTCATAAATAAAATGTAATATTAATGCCATGTTATTTTTTAAGTTTGTGTAGACACATTTTTGGAAAGATAGTAGTGTAAGATCATTTTGCCTACCAACAAAATTGCATGTTTAACACCAGTGAAGAAACTTGTAATGGTATGTTATGATGTAGAACTATCAGACCAAAACATGTACATGAATCAATATTTATTCCTTAACTTTGATTCAATATAAAATCAACACAAATGTGTAGATCCACATTCAGATGATGGTTGAATCAACATTGATATAGTGCCAGTTATGTTGAAACCCTAATGTTGATTCAACGTCACCGACCACTTTCAATATCGTTTCACTGTCAGGCTTCAATGTGGATTCAATGTTTCTGGGTTGATTCACTCATATTTTGCTATCTGGGATAGCAACTCCATAGCAACTGTCATGACAGTTACAGTACCTACAAAGATGGCTGTCAACTGCAAAGTTCCTGAAAGTGTGATGTCACATGAGAACTATGTGTTGATCCCAAAAGGATCCCAAGATTCTTCAGAGTTACTGTACATGGTGATAACTGTGAGCAGGAAAGACCTGAAGCAGTATGGTGGAGGAGGAAAATTCAAACCATCTCTTCCATCTAGCATAATGGGCAATGTGAGGCATCACTGAGGATCATGATCTTTGAGTTGTCTTTAACATAATCGAGCCTGTTTGTAGCACGAAGGCTTCTTCTAATTCTCTGTGATATAGACCATTACAAGAGATCTTTCCTGTCAGCAGCCACCACCATCCACAATTTTTCTATGAAGAGTTTTGAATTAATACAAGCTACATTTAATTTCCCTCTGGGATAAATAAAGTATTTTTGAATTTGAATTGAATGTGAAGAAACCTCCATGTTTTTCTGTGACAGTCTCATGAAAAGAATGCTCAGGGTTGTTCATAATGTTCTTGATTTTATGTAAAATCCTTCTTTGCACCAGTGATTCCACAGTTGTCCCCAGCACCGAACCAGCCTTCTTCATCAGTTTGTTGTTCAACAAGAAATGCAATTTAAAATGATCTGAGACCCTGGTTCTGCTACTGTGGCCCCAACAGATGATGACAGAAGAGATGACACTTTCAAAAACACACTTCTAGAAGATGTTCAGCATTTTGCTGCAAACCTTGAAGGATCTAAGCTTCCTCAAGAAGTACAGCCTGCTCCGTCCTTCCATCTCAACAGGGATGGTTTCCCTGTTGAGTCTGCAGTCCAGTCTGTTTGTCAGGAAGGCTGCAGGTCAAAGGAGGGTGGAATGTCTATTTGGCTGGAATCAAGATAGAAGAATGATGAGCTTGTTGCAGAAGTCATTCTGTTAAAGAAAGTGTTCAGCTCATTTGCTTTGTCCAGACTTCCTCTTTTTGGTTGAAGCCTGTGAGCTTCTTCATCCCTGACTACGCATTTCTGATAATGTCGTTTTATAGCTTACTCTCCAGCTTCTTCCTGTGCACCTCCTTTATGTCTCCAATTTTGACTTTGAGCTGCTTATGTATACTCCTCAAGAACTCCCTGCATCTCACACTAAAGACTTTTTTTTTCTTGTTTAGTAGCTCCTTCACAACTGGCAATCCAACGTTTGTTATTAGGGAAGGTTCTCACTGTTCTGGTGGGGATGATTTTGTCCACAGAGGCTCATATAGTCAGTCACACATTCAGTCATGACATTGATGTTCTCTTCATGTGGCTGAAAAAGAGCAAATCAATCTGTAACCTCAAGAAACTGCATGACTTCTTCAGCTTTCTCAGTCTTTGTCTTTGATTACCCCAGAGGTCTGGCTTTGGAGACATGGATTCTTGACATTATATTCTATTCCAAATTATACAAAACCCATTTTTTAGAGGACTGTAATTCTTTATTCAGTTGCATTAAAATTTGATCCCACATATCATCAAAACTTGCAAAAAAACGTTGTGATGCTGAGCCTAAAATCAATTAACTTTATGCTGCGGTTAAGAGGATGCCCTTAAATACATTTCCTGGTTCATGTGGCCTTACTGTCCATTTTCATAGTAATAAACTTTACTTGAAAAGGGTCACTGTCTAGCTCAAACATAAATACCACCATTTCATACTGAAATCAGATTATAGTATAAGATAATTTGCATAATTGGTTGCAGGTACAAACATATTACAACATTCTGAGTTTTGAGATCAATTTCAAATAAGTTGCACCCCTGCAAAATCTAAAATAATTTAAAGCCGTTCCTCATCAGCTTCAATCCATGGTTAGTCAGGATTTGATATATTCCAAGGTTTTCCCTGAGATATGGACACTCTGTATTCAAAATGTAGATTGTTGTGTTGTAACTGTGTAAGTAGCTGTTTATCCAATTACTCTGCCAGTGGTGCACTAAAAAAGGGAATATAAAAAATATTCAATATAAAGAGACTTTAATAAGGACCCTAATCCTTAATAAACAAAATGCAATTTAAAATTATAATCAACATTTATCCAGCTAATGACGTTCTGAAATGGATATGGATACATGTATATTCTGAGAATGGATAATCTGTGAGATTGTACAATCCTTTTAGTTGGATCCTCATCAGTCTATCTGTTTAATGGAGCTTATTTAACAGATATTCCCATCCAAGATGTTACATTTGGTGTTTTTATTAATGATCATAATAAAAACTACGGCATAAATAATGTTCTCATATATGACTGTTTGGCTAACATATTAGCTAAACATAAATAGCATCCCTTTATAGGAAGAAGGAGCTAAATTTGTAGTGTAAGTCCTTATTTTTTGTGAAGTCAAAATGATTTTCAGCTGACAGCTTTTTTTCCTAAAGAAATAATAATAATTTAAAAAAAAGCATTTGTACTTTAATGTATTATTCTGGACTTTTATGTTAAATGCCCTGCTAAGTTTTCATTTTTGGTTTTCACCTTTTATGTTTGGGGTTGTTTTGTTTGTTCTTTGTATGCAGTTTGAGTCTTTTCGATGTTGATTGTATATGCTTATATTTATAATATAAAACACATGTACGCAGTAAAAAGTATTTGATTGGCTGTTTGTGACGTCAGGTCGTTTTCACCACGTCCTTCCTGCCAGCTTTCCTCTGCCCTCCTCAGCTCTGCTTTGTTTCCGCTGCTCTGCTGGACCGCAGATTTTCTTCTCTTCTTTCCGCTTCTGTATTTGGGATTAGGAGCAGAAAATGACCTATTTTAATAAAGGACCTGCCTACGGCTTGTCTGCTGAAGTTAAAAGCAAAGTAAGTGCTTCCTTTCTTCGACACTCGCTTGTTAAAAACTTTTTAATTTGCTTGCTTAGTTACTCTGTTGTACAAGGAGTTATCAGAGTAACTAACAGATAACAAGGAACTATCTGTGTTAGAAACACAACAGTCTTCAAACTTCTGAGCTTCTGAAGTTCGTAGCAGGGACAAACCCAAACTCTCCGAAGTTTCTCGAACTCCACGAGTTTCTGTCTCCAGTTCCAACCAGTTTAAGTTTCCATCGTGACCACAAGCGGTGCTTGAGAACAGCTTTAAAAGTCTGGAATGATCCGAGGCCGACAGAAAGGCGAAGGAAGAGAGGAGGGAGATGGAAAGTTGAGCTTTCTCCGAGATGTTCCACTTTTGCGCTTAAAAAAAAAAAAGAATCAGAACCTGAAAGCTCCTGAGGGAGCAGATTCCTACTGGAAGCACTGCGTCACACAGGAAGGTTTTAGAGGAGGAGCTGGGCCCTGATGTGATCTGATGTGTCCACCGGCCCAAGCCTCGATGGGGCCCTAAGCGAAATTTGGTTTTAGGGCCCAATATTTCTACTAATAATGTTGATCGCTGCAATTAACAGTCAGATGATTACATCATTCGCACATCTGCTATATGCTACATTATACATTATCAGACTGACAAAGCATTTCATTAAAAGTTCAATAATTGTGGTCACTCATTTCAAAAAACATTTTGTAAATTAATTTAACATAGAGGGAAATAACATCTTCATAAAAAGTTAAGTGAATGGAAAATGTGATTTGATTTAAAAGGCAAATAAAACTGTGTTAGATCATCATCATCCCAAGGTTCAATCCTAGGACCCCTCCTATTCAATATCTATATGCTCCCACTGGCTCAGCTTATAGCAGGAAATGAGATCATCTACCATAACTACGAGGATGATACACAGCTCTACATCACAATGTCACCAGGTGACCTTTGACCCCATCCAATCACTGAATAGATGCTTAGAACAGATAAATATGTGGATGTGCCAAAACTTTCTCCAGCTGAACAGAAACAAAACTGAAGTTATTATCTTTGGACCTAAAGAGGAGCGAACTAGAATCAATGCTCAGCTTCAGTTATTATAACTAAAACCAGCGATCAGCCCGAAACCTGGGAGTAGTGATGGACTCTGACCTGAACCTTCAGAGCCACATTAAGACAGTCACAAAGTCGGCCTTCTATCACCTGAAGAACATCTCCAGGATTAGAGGACTGATGTCTCAGTGAGATCTAGAGAAACTCATCCATGCATTTATCTTTAGCCACATTGATTACTGCAACAGCGTCTTCAAGGTCTGACTAATAAATCAATCCTCCAGCTGCAGCTGATCCAGAAGCTGCTGCTCGTGTTCTCACTAAAACCAGGAAGTCAGATCACATAACACCAGTTTTAAAGTCCCTACACTGGCTCCCTGTAGCTCAGAGGATAGACTTTAAAATACTGTTAGTTTATAAATCACTGAACGGTTTAGCACCACAATACATTAAAGATCTGTTATTGCTGTACCAACCATCTAGACCCCTCAGATCTTCTGGTTCTGGTTCCAAATGAGGAGAAGCAGCATTCAGCTTCTAGGCACCACAAATTTGGAATGAACTTCCAGAAAACTGTAAAACAGCTGAAACACTGAGTGCCTTTAAATCTCAACTTAAAACCCACCTGGTTAGAGTTGCTTATGGCTAAATTAGGATTAGAGTGTGGGTTTTGATGTCTTCAATGTTTTTAATGTTTTTATCTTTACTTTTTATCTATTTATGTTAAAGTGGAGAGTGATTGAGGGTCATTGTGCGCACAGAAAAACCCTGTAAGCTCTAGACTCTAACAGGTAAAAATAGTGCACAAAAATCCGTGTAGGACGGCGAAGTCCTAGTGCAAAAATTCGCGTGACAGGTGGATGGAGAGCTTGTCCTGTTAGAGGATGGGGCCTGGATAATACCTGGATAATACCCATGTTAAATGGACGGTGGAGTCCGGCGACAACAGACGCTTAAATTCCGTAACAAAAGTATGTTTAAATTTTTTTTTTTTTACAAAATCTCTGTCTTTTTCTTACTGTTTATTCAATGTCACATGCTGTTTTTATTTTGTTTTTTAATTATGTAAAGCACCTTGAAATGCCTTGCTGCTGAAATGTGCTATACAAATAAAATTTGATTGATTGATTGATTGATTTTAGAGCACAGGTGTCAAACTCCAGTCCTCGAGGGCCACTGTCCTGCAACTTTCAGATGTGCCTCTGCAGCACCACCTGAATAGAATAATTAGGTCATTAGCCAGGCTCTGGAGAACTGATCTACACAAGGAGGAGGTAATTAAGCCATTTCATTCCAGTGTTTTGTACCTGTGGCACATCTAAACACTGCAGGACAGCAGAGGACTGGAGTTTGACTCCCCTGTTTTAGAGCCTCAACAAAAAGAATCAGTGCAGAAAAACCCTGGAGATCACTGGAAGTTCAATTCTCCACTAGTGTCTGCGTTGAGACAGTTTCTCTGTTTACTAGAATGTTTTCTACTCAGAAATTATAAACTGCACAGGAACTAACTCCACTGCAGGTGTCTAGCAGAATAATCCAGTCCCAGTTTTAGTGAGCTGCTAATCCCTTTATTACACAGTGGAAGGGATTTTTCAGTATATAGTATTTTTGTGTGTGAGAGTTACAAATAACTCGGAGAAAAGAGGAGATGGGCTCCAGTCATGATGTTCTGACACCAAACCTTGGCTCATGATAGTTATGCAAATATTTCAAAGAAAAATGTCATTGTTAGCAGCCAGCTGGCACATTTAAAGATCGATGTCCAAACCAGTAATGTATATCAATGAACAAATCCTACAGCTGCTAAAATCTGACACCGCTCCATTTTTGTTTACTTTTTGTGAAGAAGGAAATTGCACTGGTCTTCTTCAGAGGTTTTGTGTCGATTTCTTCAGTAGCGCCACCACAGGCGATGGGGGGAACAGGTTTTTCAGTTAGTTTTAGTCATTTGACACAGTGCAGTGTAAATGCGAACTACAGTTCTGAAAATGTAACAAATGTTGCAATTTTAGTCCCCAATCGAACCGAGTCTATCCAGTGTGAACCCTAAAAGTGTTCTCAGTGTATTCAGTAGCGAGTGAACTATGCTAGCCAGTGCTTAATTTGTAAATCAAACGATGCTGGTGTTCCGACACCTGAATACGCGACACAGTACTTAGGCGTTCAAATATCCAAATACTAAATCAAATTGTATTTCTGCTTTAAAATGTTTTATGTGTCATTTATAAGTGTATAAAGTGTGGGATTGCTTCTTATTTACTTAGCATAGCCCATACTGTGGCCAGGTGTGTCTCCTCTTCTTCCTCTCTGCTTCTACACTGTGCTCTATCTATGGGACAAAAAGTGCTACTCTAACTTTTAGGAAAAAGTATACAGACCGGTGGTGAGCTCATGCCCCTGTACAACAAACTGTTTAGCTTGGCACTCACCCAGACCTCTCACACCTGCTCCAGTACCTCCATTACGCCTGCCTTGTGCTTCAATTCTCCATTGTTTAATTGTACAATAAGAAGCCTTTTTGTAAAAATAAATAAAGAAAAAAAGAAAAAAAAAACCTTTTTGGCATTTTGATTGGTGTTATTTTGATAAGCTGGTACCATTGTAATACGTGATGCACTATATGATTACCCACATTTCTCTTTCCATTGTAATTTAAGAAAATTGTATTTATGACTCCTAACTTTAAAACTGTTATATTATAATCATATTTTTATGTTTTTATTAAAAGTACCCTTGAATCTTGAGTTTCACGGGCAGAGTTTTAAAGGGTAGGAGTAGGCCTGTCACGATAAACGATAAATCAATTAATCGCACGATAAATTCAACCAATCGACCTCATTTTAATTATCGGCTTTATCGTCTCTTCCTGCCTTTTTTCTTTCTGTTGATGACACTGAATGAAAAAAGGCTCAGCTCCGGTGCTCTCCACTGACCCTCCCTTCCTCATTTCCTTAGTGTAATGTCCAGCTCACACGACACGAGTTGTCGGCCCATTTTCTAAACCTGAGAGACACATTAGCTGACAGAAATCCTGGGTATAACGGTTCGATCGGGTTCGTCGTGCCGTGTGGTGTCCAGCCACATGGGCACAAAATAATGGCTACAAGTCCAGTTAACTAAATTTAATATCAGGCATTAATCAATGCTTTACTAGAATCTACCTGTGATGCACGTGGCTAGAGTCCTGACTGAATGAAAATCATTATAACCTATTTATGTCACGTTAACGAAGAACAGCTGAAAACTTACTGGGTTTATCAACTGCGGTAGCAATTTGGCTCCAACTCCTTTCTGTGTCATTTTTATATTCTTTGCACGAAATGTTGAATAAACATTAATGTTTACACATATCATCTCCGATGTCCAGTGGCGGAGCTAGACTTTTAAAGTTGGGGGGGCCAGGACTACCTCTGGGGGGGGGGGCAAAATTTAAAATGTGTGTGTGCACATCTATATATCTATCTAGTCCATATATATATATATAAAATTTTAAAAAATAACCAAACTGAATATTTGGTTATTTTTTAAGCCCCTCTGTCATTTGACAGATTATAATTAACATCTTTGACTGGTTCACATGGAGACATGATAGACTTTACGCAAAGAGTTCATCACAGAGGCAACTAAAATCAATTGATAAAAGAAATCTTTCTGAATATCATCTCATGGACACTGAACTAAAAGCGTCTTTCTGACCGGGAGCTGACAGCGTGTTGAAGAGTTACGGACCGGACACCTTGGTTAGGAAGCTCATTGCAAACCTTTAGTTAAAATGGCGCCTTTAACTCCAGTCTCCAGTACAGAACAGAGAAAACTAGAGGATGCAACGTTGTTTTAATCCATTTATAGTCTAAACTGAGGAGCCAGCAGTTTATTTTGAGGAAATAAATAAAGGTGCAGAAGTTAATTAGATCCATGTGCAGCGCGCTGCACAACCAATGTGGACGCGGCTCCGCCGCTGCGAAGAATTAAACTTAACTCACCCTGCAGTTTTAACAAATGGAAGTGAAGATGTTACCCTCCCGCACCCAGAAGGAGAGCGGCGCTTAGAAGCACGACAGACGTAACATCTGTCCGTTTTGGGGAGGCGAAACCACGCAAAAAAAAAAAAAAAAAAAATCTCAGAGAGATCCAACTGTTGATGAACCAGCGCAGATTTCTCTGCAGATGCGACGAATTTGTGAGGCTGTGCGTTCAGACCACAGCAAGTGAAGTGTTGGTCATTTAAGTGGAGTCGCTTAATTTCATTTATTACAAGTTTTTAGGGCCTCAGTCAGTGGTTTGTGTCACAACGGAGAAAAAGTTAGATGCATTTATCTGTTTTATGTGTGATGGGATCTGGATTAAATTAGGTGAATATTAACTAAACCGCATAAAAATGCGGCTAAATAGTCTGTTAATATGTTTTGACATGTAATTTGACAGGTAAAAATAGTTCGGGTCGGACCAGAATTATTTGCCTGATGAAGGCTCAGGCTTCTAATGAGTTTACATTTAATGAGTTTGCAGCACACAGAGAAAACCTAAAGAGAATGTGTGATCTAGTTGTGTTGATCTACTTATTGTAGCTTAAATAGAGGAACAGCAGCTGACTGTTGAGAGAGGAAAGAAATTAAAGTGCAGATCCGTTAGGCAGAAACAAGCGCAGTGCGCTGGACAATAAATGCGCATAAATGCTCCACCGTTACGCTCCAATTAATCACACGAGATGACAAACGCCAAATATACAATATATAGTTACACTGCTTACGTTAATGGTGTTTTTAAAGCAAAACCAGTAAAAACTTAAATGAAGTGAAATGTCAGATTCCCTCCTCACCCTCGTTTTGATAAGAACAGAGAGCAGTCCGCTGGTTTCCAGAGGCTTTGGAGCGTCTACAGCAGCTGATCCGCTTTTCATATATTTTCTCTTCATATATTTATTATTGTTTTTTTTTTCAGGTTGGCTTAGAATGATTCCAAATAATGTACAGGAATGACCTGGTGCTGTTACATGTCAATCATCAGGGAGGGCCACTGGGGGGGGGGCAATCAGATGTCAGGGGGGGCACTGGTTCCCCCAGCCCCCTCTTTGGCTCCGCCACTGCCGATGTCCCGGACTTCGTGTTGCACCATGTCAGCTGTTTGAGATTCCCCTCCGTAATTTCCCCTCAGAAAGCGCAGAGGTGAATCCGAGCTTTCTGATTGGCTACCTGTCATATTCAGCTTTAAGCTCCCAGTCTGGGAAAACCCCTGATTTAGATCGGAGAGGCTACGACGATCTACCGTAACACACCACACACTGCAGGATGATCGGTTACGAAATCACCAGCGACAATCTTAGATCGGCCAACAATCTAAGATTGTCATAAGGGGAAAATAGGGGCAAAAAATCGTGTAGTGTGAACTACTGCATTAGGTAGTCGGATGTGCCCGTCTTCTCCATTTAAATCTAGTGATTACTGAAGGCCAATATAGTATACAGACTTCATAATCTGCACTCTTTTGGTTGAATGCAGTGTTTATTTAGTTTATTAGTTCAAGTGTTATGTGTTCTTTTGAAAATAAAGTCTATCTATCTATGCATTATTACGTCATTTCCATTAAATCAGTGTCAAAAGGTCTTGAAACAATATTATTTAGACAATTAATCGCTCAGAAAAATTTGTTATCGTGACAGGCTTAGGGAGAAGCAGAAATGCTTACATAAAGGGCCAAATCTATATCATCTTACATCATATTAAATAGTTCATAAGTGGCTAGTATGTTTAAAAGTTTATGCTTTATGTTATCTGGCGATTACCTGTCCAATATAGATTTTGTTGGTTCAAGTTGGTCAAACCTCTTCATAACTTTATTATTATTAGGCTTGAGACTTTCTAGATCCAAGCAAACAGTTACCAGAATTCATGATTTCAAAACAATAGAATTCCCTTTAAGGGAATTCAAATTAAGCAGTAATGCTACCACACTTAGTTTTGAACAGATCATTAATAGTGTAGCAGATTGAGATACAGAGTACTTAAAAATGGGAACATATTTTGTAAATGTCCATTGTGGCAGAAAGTGCTTTTGCTCTAAATTTTTGTGGATTATGTTTCTTTTTTCATTCCTGAAGAAAAATCATGATAAAATTGTGATGAGAATTTAACTGTCAAAGAAAATCACCAATGGGCTTCCTGAAGACTGACATTCTTCCATAACTACATTAGCAATACCTTTCACAAGTTAACTTCATTTTGCTAAAAACATTTTTTTCGTTTTTTTAGATTGCTCAAAAATATGACCCCCAGAAGGAGGAGGAGCTGCGCTTCTGGATCGAGGATGTAACAGGGATGGCTATAGGAGAAAACTTCCAGAAAGGTTTGAAGGATGGAGTCATCCTTTGCGAGTAAGTTTTGTTTGTGAGAGTTTTTATGGCAGACTGTAGGCTGACATGGGGGCTTGGGGTGACTCATCTAAGCTCCCTGCAGATCTTCACTATATCTACACAGGAGGAAGAAGGATGCTTTGATTTTGCAAATCCTCTGATTAGGTAGAAATCTCTCATCTGACTGTCAGATTCAGTGCAGCCTCTGACTCTAAAATGATTTGTATGTGGCAAATCACACTGACCAAACAGGAAGCAGATGTTATTGATAAAGTAAAGAGCCTCTTGTGTTCTTCCTCTGTACAAATCAGATGTGAATAGAGGTTAAGACCAAGTCATTCTTTCACAAGTCACCTTTGCCTTTCCAAAAAGACCTGTTTTCAGTCTGAAAATGTAAGCACAAGTACTAAAAGTTTGAGAACATAAGACATGAAATGCTGCATTCAGACTAAAAAATGTGTGTTGACTTGTGGAAGTAAAATTCCCCCATACCCTACCACAGCTCCAATCTGATGCTGTGAGTGTAATCTTTGTGTTTCAGGTCTGTTTGTTCACACATCACCGATTGCTTTTAAGCCGGCCAATTAAACTGGGCCCCTCTACCAGATTCCACTTAATCTATGTTGAGATGCTGTTATTGGTGCTGATGTTCTTAACACGCATGACTTCCTAAAATCATGGAAGCCTGATTGAAGAGCAACACATCATAATCTCTGCAACAGTGTAATTATAGTCAAGTTAAAGCATCAATGTCAAGTTCTGCAGTATCGCTGCTCAGTGGTGCCAGAGGTTACTGTATTAAAGAGAGATACACAAAACAGAAATTAATTTGGAAGGTGAAGAAAGAGAAAGCAATAGATAAACATAAAACAACAAAAAATAAAGAACTTCAGTTTTTATCAGTGACAGCCATCACTTTGTTTCCAGAGGAATCCACAGTGTATCAGGTTTCTGATTTACTGGGAAAGTTTTTGTTCTTCACTTTAATTACTGTGAGGGATGGCGTGTAGCTTAGCCAGCAGGTTGGCACTTGGAGAAATTAGAATTTCTGACAGCTGGATCAAGATCATGCAATTCCTGTGTTGATGCAGCAATTAGAATTATAAGTTCAACCTTGAACTAGTGGATGCACTGATTTCACAGATTCTGGTTATTTTTGCTTGACTTTGACAACCTTACCATGTAGATGTGATGTGAAATTTGGTGTGCTTTGGTTCAGCTACAAAATAAAAAAAGACAACCAACACACCAACTCTGACAGAGCAGGTGTTGAAATTAGCTTCCAGTCGTCTAAAGTTGGTTTGTCCTGTGATAGCCATTTTCATGTAATGTTCCTTTTACTTGCTATTAATAAAATAGTCATCAGATATTTGTTTCCTTTTGAAACTTCTTCTTGAGGTATTATGCCAAAATACATAAGCTGGAGCTCTGTTCTGTTTGAAAATATCTTGTAAGGCACTATTTATCTCTTTCCAGTAATCTCTTATAATTGGGCAGTCCCAGAAGACTTAATGGTTTGCATTTTAATTTTTACATTTTCTCCAATAAGTAGAAGGATTTCCATTATAGTGGCATTTCTAAGTAGGTGTGATCAAGAATCTTACCAGGTTTTTCCATCCAAATTCTTGCCAGTGTAGTGATTTATTATACATCCACTGGGCGCATAATAACCATATTATTCCATATTATTGTCCGTTCATCCTCTGCTGTTAAGTTGCCCTGTCTTTTCCACCTTGATTTAATATGAAGGGTCGAATTGATTTTAAGATTTATTAGGTTTTTTTAAATAAATGAAATAATTTTCCCCTTAATTTTTTTTAATTATAGGCATTAATAAAAATTCCTATTAGATCAGTAATTGGCTTAATTTTTAAGTTAACAAAATTATTCTATTCAGGTGGTGCAGCAGAGGAACATCTAAATGTTGCAGGACAGCGGCCCTCCAGGACTGGAGTTTGACACCTGTGCTCTAAGGGTTGTTTTCATCCACCAATTATCTATATTATTTAAGAAATTTTGTAGATTTGTTATCAGCCAGAGCTGCCTGGTCAAGATTGAGTGCCGCCTTTGTTTCAGTATTTTTCCATTGAACATTATATTTTGGGTTGCCAGTATATCAGTGTTTTTTCTTGTGCTGCTAAATAATAATATCTAAGGGAGAGGGGGGGCTACCTCCTAACCCCCATTGATAATCCCTTGTTTTCCAATTGTAAGATCATCCATTTTCTAACATCCTTGTCCCTTAGTGGGGTCAGGAGGGCTGCTGCTGTCTATCTCTAGCTAACGTTCTGGGTGAGAGGCGGGGTCACCCTGGACAGGTCGCCAGTCTGTCAAAGGGCAACACAGAGACACCCAATCATACATAGACTCACCTAGGGAGAATTTAGAGAGACTAATTAACCTGACAGTCATGTTTTTGGACTGTGGGAGGAAACTGGAGTACCCAGAGAGAACCCACCATGCACAGGGAGAACATGCAAACTCCATGTAGAAAGACCCCAGGCTGGGAATCGAACCCAGAACGTTCTTGCTGCAAGGCGACAGCTCTACTAACTGCACCACTGTGCAGCCCAATTGTAAGGCCGTTTATCCAATTCTGGGTCTTTTACCTGCCAAATATACCTTGATAATAGTTTGTCCTATTCATTAGAAACCTTTTAGTTAATTTCAATTGGTGAAATCTGAAATAAATATAGCAGTTTGGACAGTATGTTCATTTTAATGGAGTCAATTCTAGAGCTAAAACTTAGACAAGGAGTAAGATTCCATCTTGTGATATCCTCTTTATTTTTTTGTATTGGAACATAATTGCAATCAAATAGTTTTTAGAGGTCTTTTGGTATGCTAATGCCAAGATATTTGAACTGGTCATTGTACCAAGCTAAGGGGTTTTTGTTTTGTATTTCCTATGGTGGAGTTAATTGTAAGACAGCAACTGAGTTTTGTTAATATTAATTTTGTTCCCTGATAATTGACCAAATTGTTTGAATAATTGTAGCAAGATTGGAAGGGAGTAGGTCGGTTGTTCTACATAAATTAATATATCGTCTGCATAACAAGCCAATTGGTGCTCCGTACCTTGAATATTTATTCCTTTAATATCCTTATTTTGTCTTAGCGATTGGGCTAATGGTTCTAAGTATAGTGCGAAAAGTAATGGTGACCATGCACACCCTGGCAAATATATCTTGATAATAGTTTCTAAAGTGATTTTGTCAGATAAATGTCCATTAATTTTATCCTGGCTGTAGAATTATTGCATAGCACCTGTATTGTTTTTATTATTGTATCATGTAGTCCAAATGTATGTAAAACGCTGAAAAGAAAATTCCAATCAACTGAATTGAATGCTTTTTCCACATCTACACTGATTATAATGGCTTTCAATTTTCTTTTTGTATGTGATCTATAACATGAAGTGATTTTTTTATATTGTCCTGTTTTTGACATTGTTGTATGAATCCAGTTTGATCGTTATGTATTAGGGAAGGAATTACTTCCTTCCCTAATACAAGTGGCCTACTGATATCGTCTGGCCATAGTAGAAGTGAAAAGTTGATAATCGATATCTAAAACAGATATGATCGAATATCATACCGACCAATATCATTGTCACTTGTTTGTCCAACAAAGGAGGTCTGGATCCCACCGTTAATGCAATATTAAAAAGTATTAAGAAACTGCCTGACCATGAGTGGTTTGGAATACCATGGCTGTCTTGGACTGTAGATGGATTATTTGGGATTAGCACGCTGGTATTGGGATCCCAAGGTAATAGTCAGGCACTGGGCTTGGGGCTGAAACAATCTGGTCGACGACCAGCTTCTTTACTATTTTTAATATTTGACCGTGTTCCTATGGTTGTACACTATCATTGTCCAACATTTTGTTTTACAAAATCCTTCTAGCTGCAGAGCATCTAAAACCATGGAAATAACTGTCTAAACATGCAGCACTTCAACCAAAGACGTGATGATCCAGTCTAAAAAAAAGAAACAAAAAGCTACTCCAGTAACTCTGTTACTAGAATAGCTCTAATAACAGAGCTACCAGCTCCTCCAACTTGCTGTCACTATTAGTGGTGCCAATCTATAAGTGATTATTATTCCTTCTTGAAGTTAACTTTTAACATGTGTGACCACTGACTGCAGCATATTCAGGTATTCCACCATACATACTACAACATACCAGCCCTGCTGCTGGAAGCTGATTGTGAAAAAGATCCAATCAGCTGGGCTTATCTGGAGCTGAATGCTATTGTTATGTACTTTGACGTGATGGGGATGTGTGTGAATGAGCCTGTTGTCAGTGTGTGACTACAGAACCTCAAAAAAAATAGATGGTATTTTCAAGTCTGTCTTGTTCCATTTAGATTAATAAATAAGCTGCAACCTGGCACAGTTAAGAAAATCAACCACTCCCAGCTGAACTGGCACAAGGTAAGACTCCTCTGTAATCTCTACCTGAATGTCTTCTGTTTCTTGCCAAAACATTAAAACAAGTGTTTGTTTTTTTGTTTGGTTGTTTTTTCCCTCTATGTTAATTTCTGCAGCTTGAAAACCTTGGGAATTTCATCAAAGCAATCCTGACCTACGGCCTGAAGCCTACTGATATCTTTGAGGCCAATGACCTGTTTGAAAATGGAAACATGACTCAAGTACAGACCACACTGCTTGCACTGGCCAGCATGGTAAGTTCAGACGCATTGCTAATGGATTCTTTGTTCTGAGCAGAATTTTGCTGATGAATGATTAAACTCATGAGGAATTAGTTCTGGCTCTGTTCTGTTGGGTCTATCAGGCAAAGACAAAAGGCATGGACACAAAGATTGATATTGGGGTGAAATATGCAGACAAACAAGCACGGCAGTTTGATGAAGAGAAGATCAAGGCTGGGCAGTGTGTCATTGGGCTCCAGGTAACAGTTTCAGCCTATAAATTTTCAGTCTTTGCTGAGACAGACATCTCTTTTATTTCTAAACTAAATCTCCATGTTTATTCTAGAGAATTAAGTGATGTGAGTTTGAGAGGCCATGTTTCTGTTTTGTCCTCAGATGGGAACAAACAAGTGTGCCAGTCAAGCTGGAATGACGGCGTATGGAACCAGAAGACATCTGTATGACCCAAAGACCCACACTGATAAACCGTATGACCAGACCACCATCAGTCTGCAGATGGGCACCAACAAAGGAGCCAGCCAGGTTACACCTTACTGCTGTTTGCGCCTCACTTTTGATAATTCTTTGTAGTTCTTACATGATGTCACAGAGTTGGAGTTCTCATAAAATCCACTGGTTAGTTGCATGTAATCATATAAAAAATGAGAACAGTCTAAAATTTATATCACTGAGAAATTCAAACAATATAGTTAAAAAAAGAAAACTAAGGCTGCGTTCACAAAGCAGCTTGAAGTGACCTAATTCCAATTTTTTGGACGTAATGCGACCTGTATCTGATCTTTTCTTTACAGTCTGAACAACACAGGTCGGATTCTTTTCGAATGCGACCCAGGCCACTTGGGTATCTGATATGTATCCTCTTCAAATGTGACCTAATGTCCAGGTCGCATTCATCCAACCTGAAAATCATTGATACTCGACAAAAGTCACTGTTCTTTGTCCTGGTACACGCAAGCAGGAAGAATAACAACCCTGACCGACTATAATGAGGATTAAGTTGTTAATATGCTGGCAGCGGTCGGACAACAACTACTTCCGCAAACACTGAGCACTTTCTTTTCAAAGGTTCTGTTGGCTCTAGTGGCCTTTATTTGAAAGTAGTTTGACAGGAAAGAGGGTTATGAGAGAGGGGGAAGACATGCGGCAAAATGTTGCCAGGCTGGGAATTGAACCTGCAACCACTGGCATGAGGACTAAAGCCTCAATCCATGGGTTGTGCTTCACCCCTGCGTCACCACAGTACCCCGACTCCTTCTTTTTATGGCGGTTGGCAGAACCTTAGACATGAATACTAGACGCCTCACTGAGCGCTGAGTCCTACGTTACGTCACCGCCATCTTCTATGTGGCAGCAGAGGATCGGAGCTCCTTAAGTTCTGTGTGTTTTAACCGTTTTACGAAACAAACTGGATTCATTGGCTTTACCTTCCCCAGGTAAGGATGAAAGATCAGAATTACTTGACTTTGCAGCCAGAAATTCGCTTCTAAACAACCGGAAAATATTTCCTATGTAGCTAAATTGGCCCGAAATAACCGCTGATTGTTAGCTTAGCAGCTAACGTTTTCACACTTTTTCTAATGAGAGAGAGGTGATGAAAAACTGCTGTTAGAGGAGAAGTTCATTAAAAACCAGAGGATTTAGTGAGGAAAGATCAGCTGCTGTTCTTCAGTCTGTTTCTGGCTCAGCTTCATCATGTCGGTATTTAGCTATAAAGATGCTACGAGTCAGAGCCCAACATGCTGAAAATGTCTTTTACACTTTTGGTTCATTTCTCTTTTATCCTTGGCTTCAGCCTGTGAACCAGGTCGTCTCAGAAGTCTTTGAGTTCTCCCTGTGTGACCAGCAGACTGAAGCCCTGCCTGTGACCAGTGCTCCCAGTTTAATAAATAAATGTTTTCTTTCATTTTTTATGTGTTTTTAAATATCCCAGTCTTTAGCATTAATGTAGCTTATGTAATGAAATAAAAATAATTTACTCTGTTAGAATTATTTTCACTCTTTGCTGTCAATAGCAGAGTTGACATACTGTAATAAATATTTTTTCTCCAGAAAAAAGTAAGAAAAATATGTAGTTTAATGATCGACAATGACTGATTGATAAATCAAAAGTCATTTCTTAATAATGTATAAAAAATAAATTCAACAAAATTATTATTATTTTTCTTGTCTTGAAATGTTAAATGTACATTAAATTATGGAATTATGTAAATATGTTCTTTAATAAGTCATTGTTAAAGTGTGTCTGTTCATCAATGTCAATATAAAAATTATCAGAATAATTTCTATCAAATAAAAACATTGTGCTCTTTATTCAGAAATGCCCCAAAGCAATTAAATAATCACATCAAAAGTTAGAAACTCTGTCTTTAGTGTTTTCTCTGATTACCAAATATATTAATGTGTGTGAGAAAATGTGTCAATGGCAGGAATTAACTTAAAATACTTTGTAGAACGGCACTTTCTGAAGTCCGGTCCATTTACTTGTATTAGCTTACTGGCAGAGAAGCCATATTCAATATGGCAGACGCTGTGAGGTATTGCAGCAACAGGCCTTCCCGCTCCATGAGGCATCTACATATTTATGTCTAGAGGCAGAACACTGAGAACGCTGGCGTTATTGCGCCCTCTACTGCGCATGCGGGACACTTTCAGGTCGTTTGCCCGTTCACACTGCAGAACACATACAGGTCACATATGTGTGACAGTGTGAACGGCCCAGCAAAAAAATCAGATTTGACAAAAAATCGGAATTAGGTCACTTCAGGCCGCAGTGTGAACGCAGTCTAAAACACATGATGATAGTTTGATGCACTGCTTACAGTGAGATCCAGAGAGGTTTTTGAGCCCTTCAGAAAGAGATTCCAGAGGTTTGAAAAGAGTCACTGTAAAAAAAAAAAGAAAAAAGTTCACAAGTGTGAAACAACAAAGGCAGAAATAAAACTGGTTCTTGTAACATTACAGTAACTAACCATAATCATGCTTTTATTCAGGATTTGCTGAGAATTCATAAATAATTTTTTTTTGTCTGTGTCAACCATGTCTTGCTCTAATAGGGATGCTATGGGGCAACTTGGGGCTGAACCCCTCAAACATCTCACAGCTGAAAGGGAGGTTTGGAATAAACTTTACTCAGAGAATGGTAGGTAGGTAGGACCAGGGTTGTAGACCTCCCCTTTAGGGTGCTTTTCCACTGGCAAGTTGCTAGAGCGCGACTGGTTGATGCGTGCCTTAATTCTACCCCAGGTAGTGAGCTTTTCCGTTATACGTTCTGTTCCTCTCTCTTCTGGGCAAGACATGAGCATACAGAAACTGTGGTTAACTCTCCACTGATGTTTGCAGCAACACACAGCAATGGAGAACCTCAAGGTTGTGGTTCTGATGGGCTCAAACCCAGATATTTAACTTTAACTTATAGAAATTCAATACTGGCCCAAACATAATGCTTAAAGACTCAAATCAACTGATTATTTCCCTATACATATAAATATGGATAGTCAATATGGGGACCAGAGGGTGTGCTCCAATTACAGGGGGGGTCACACTCTTAAGCCTCCATAGTAAGGTCTATTCAGGGGTCCTGGAGAGGAGGGTCCATCGGATAGTTGAACCTCGGATTCAGGAAGAGCAGTGTGGTTTTCGTCCTGGTCGTGAAACACTGGATCAGCTCTACACCAGGTAGAGTGCCTTCTCCGGGTCGGGGGGGAGGATGTCTTGCCCCAAGTGGAGGAGTTTAAGTATGTTGGGATCTTGTTCATGAATGAGGGAAGAAGGGAGCAGGAGATCGACAGGCGGATTGGTGCAACGTCTGCAGTGAAGCAGGCGCTGTACCGGTCCATTGTGGTGAAGAGAGAGCTGAGTCAAACAGCAAAGCTCTTGATTTACCAGTCGATCTACGTTCCCACCCTCATTTATGGTCATGAACTTTGGGTCATGACCGAAAAAACGAGATCACGGATACAAGAGGCCGAAATGTTTTTCCTCCGCAGCGTGTCTGGACTCTCCCTTAGAGATAGGGTGAGAAGCTCGGTCATCTGGGAGGGACTCAGAGTAGAGCCGCTGCTCCTCCACGTCGAGAGGAGCCAGTTGAGGTGGCTTGGGCAGGAGGCCCTGGGGAAGACCCAGGACACACTGGAGGGCTCTTGTTCCAGGGAGTCTGTGCCTCCTTGGAACAAGTGGCTAGGAAGAGGGAAGTCTGGGCCTCCCTTCTTAAGCTGCTGCCCCCGCGACCCGACCCCGGATGAAGCGGAAGAAAATGGATGGATGGATGGACATATAAATATGATTACATTCTGGCACTTTATTTTTTGAAATGTGCAACCTTTTGAAGTTAGGTAATGCACTAAAAAGATGTAGACAGATAGCCATGCCGGAACTTCATTTATTCATTTTTTAACTCAAAAGGAAAAACAAAATTCACATCACAAGCTAATATTATGTAGTTCCAGTGTTTCACACACTCAATGCAAAACTGCAGCTTTGTCAGAAAGTTGACCACAGCTTCACAGTTTCTCTCTTCTTTATTGCTGTCCATAATTCAAAGCAACGAGCTGCTAGCAGTGATGCTAAATCGTGGTCATTCCGCTCCAAAACTTAGCATGTGTTTTCCTGGAGCTGACCATTATTTAAACTCATAATTAAACTCAGCTCTCTGATAGCAGAGAGCATGTCCATGGTCCACAACTAAACTATAATGTTTTTTGGAGTTGTCAGTGACTTGTATTTCCTTTGAAATCCCGTAAAGCACTTTGTATTGCCTTGTTGCTGAAAATGTGCTATATAAATAAAATTAAATTTAGCTTTAAATCATCAGCCAATCAATGAATGATGTCAGCTGTCAATCAAAACATTTTGGTGTGGTACCCTGCTCGGTCCTACTACAACTACCCCTAAAGCAGAGGTTCCCAAACTGTGGGGGGCGCCGTGTCATTGCAGGGGGGGCGCGGGAAGCCGTCTGGATGAAAAACAAAAACAAAACATGAACACTGTATGCGCTGGGTTTTTACCTTAGAATGGCCAACTCTCTGTTATTCCTATGTCAGTTTGATGCAGTAGAGGCTTCCGCACTTCCCATATTTGTGTCTTCTGTCACTTTTATCAGCAGTTAAAACTGTTTAATCCGTTGTTAACATGTTGTAAACTGTTTGTCCGAGCCACCTTTAAACGCAACATGAGCGCTACGACGCTCCTGCTGGGTTTCCACCTGTGAAGGAGACCTGCTGCTGCTGGGCGGAGCTACGTAGGTTTGTGTTAGAATCACAGCAGCAAACCAGCAAAACGCAAAGAACTTTTCACAGTTTTTCCCTCCAAACTAACCGACTGAGTTGAGTAAAGCTGCTGGATGCAGGTAAAGTTAGCTAAAAGATGACTAGCTAATATCAATACAGAACCTTAAGCTTAACAATTATCTTGTAGGCTACCGATGTTGGTGTCTATTTTCAGCTACGTACATTCATTTTGCCCCCCCCACCCCACGCGTCGTTTCAACCAGCCAGTTATTTGTAATCCATAGGGGGGGCGCAGATAATGTTTGGAAACCACTGGGGGGGGGGGGGGGGGGGGGGCGCAGAAGAAAAAGTTTGGGAACCACTGCCCTAAAGTAAATATGAAAATCTGAGAACAGCCAGGCAGAATTGTACCGGATCTGTTAATGGAAGGTGAATCTGGCCAACCGGTTAGAGGCAGTCTAGTGGAAAAGAGCCCTTAGACAGATGTGACTCAGTGGGTAGAGACTCACTGAGTCACATCTTCTAGTAGCCTAGTTGTCTTCCGTGGAGCCTGTGAATCAGGGTTCTGGATCAGGGTTACTAGTAAAGGCTTCTTCTGAGAAGCCAATGAATGAATTTTTCTGAGAAGCTTTTACTTTTCATAATTGACATGAAAAGAAAACTAATTACTGGAAAGAAAGAATTCAACTTTAATGGGCTGATGTACCTGATGACATGGGAAATGATTTGCAGTGCTGGTCAGTGGTTTTGCACACACTTACCACTGGCATAAATGCCATAGTCATTTTTTTTCTGCATTTGAACTGATATTCTTAATGAGGATGACCTGATTAAGGACAAGTATCTAAGCACTCTCAGTGTAGAGCAGGGCTGGGCAATCCTGGTCCTCGAGGTCCGGTGTCCTGCAACTCTTAGATGTCTCCCTAGTCCAACACACTTGAATCCAACAGCTCAATCTCCTCCTCAGTGCAGTCAGGTTCTCCAGAGTCCTGCTAATGACCTCATTATTTTACTCTGGTGTGTTGAAGTTGAAACACATCTAAAAGTTGAAGGAGACCCTCCAGGCCTGGAGCTGCCCACCCCTGGTTTAGGACATAAGCAGAAAATTACACTAATCATACTGTAATGTGATGTCTGACAGGCAGGCATGTCGGCTCCTGGTACCCGTAGAGACATCTTTGATCAGAAGGTGGCGCTGCAGCCACTTGACAACTCCACCATCTCCCTCCAGATGGGTACCAACAAGGCGGCATCTCAGAGGGGCATGAGCGTGTACGGTCTGGGCCGGCAAGTTTATGACCCCAAGTACTGCGCCCCTCCAACAGAACCAGTTATTCACAAGAATGGTAGCCAGGGCACCGGTACAAATGGTTCAGAAATCAGTGACAGTGATTATCAGGTTGAATTTCAGGAGGAGGAGTATCACGCAGGTTACCATGATGACTACAACTCTCACTATAATGATCCCAATATTGACTATTAGTACAGAGATGTAGGTGTAAAGCAGTATTATTTTATCCCACATAACAAAGCAGACTTTTCACTATGCTCACAGTGTTTTTTGAACTCTTGAAGCAAAGAAGAAATGTTTTCCTTCCTGAACTAGACCCTGAGCAGCAGAAGTAACAGGTTTTAGTACTATTAAATAATGACAAATAGATATAGTTATGTGAAAAGTTATTTTTTCCAGTTTTTTTTTTTTTTTGGCTCTAGTGACCTTTATTTGATAGTTAATTGACAGGAAAGTGGGTAATAAGAGAAGGGGGAAGACATGCAGCAAAGGTTGCCAAGGCCGGGAATCGAACCTGTGACAGCTGCGTCAAGGACTAAGGCCTCCATGTGTGGGTTGAGCTTAACCACTGCACCACCAAACTGTTCTTACTTTTTGAAGGATGTTTAATTGTTGTAACTCTGATGTATGGACCATTTATATGAAGTGAATTTGTTAATGTCCTGTATTTATTTTCAGGATGAAAGCTGATCCATATAGAACCTGTTAATTTTTTTTTTTGCCATTAGTTCATCTCTGCAGCTGCTGAAGTTACGTTCCAACTATGGTTATTCAAAACAACATGATTGTTATTCCTCAGTAATAAGCACCTGAATGCTAATAATTATAGGAAGGTTAATGTTTTACAGCTTGACATTGTTTTGCATTATATGATGTTTTTATCTTTTTCTTTAGGACCAAAATGTGTTTATTATAGTGACTCTTTATAATTAATGTTTCATGGTCAAGAATTAAAATATCTTTCAATAAAGTTTGCAATTGTTTTAATCAGTATTCTTCTGTGTGTTGTGTTTACACACCATGGTTTTTTTAGACACCTTGGTAACACTTTACCTTGGTAACACTTGGTGTGCATAAGACTGACATGACACTGTCATAAACACGAAGGAGTCTTTATGAGTGTTTATGACACTCATTTACTCATTCGGTAAATAATGACACTTTTAATGCAAAGTTGGCCTTTTTAATGGACTTTTAATGCAACTTTTAGAGCAGTTTCCATTGTTTTTGTTTCTCCAAATTCTGATTGGGAACAGGCTTCACTGCGTCAAACTATTGAAATGCCCCTGATTGGAGGGAAATTGTGATGGTTCAGTTGTATACAGACTTTACAACCCGTTTGCCTATTTTTGAGCACTTACCTTATGACAAGTAGAGCAAACAAGCTTGTGTCTGTTGTAAGTCAGGCATCCGGAGATTCCCGACAGTTGAAGACAAAGAATATTCAGCCAATGACCTTCATGAGAATATAATGGAATTAGTATTAAGGCATTTCTAATCCAGCCTCTCCTTCTCCTGAAAGAATTATTACTGTATGTAGGATAGAGGAAACCAGGGTGCAAGAGTAACACACAAAGAAAATATCGTCACTGACAAAAACAGATACATTAAGCCAGTACTTCTCAAATAGTGCGGCGCGCCACCCCACTGGAGTGTCTAGATTGGGATACATGTGCTGAGGAGAATTTATCCAAACCAGCATCCATTATTTAATTGATCGCCTAATCTCCTGGAAAACTGTAATATCAACTTCTTCGTTCTGCAAAAATATCTAAATTTTTCTTCCTCTTGATTACATGCCCTAAACCCTGGACATTCCAGGAAACAAGGTTAAGTGACTGAGGCATACTGGCTTAGGCATAAGCCACCCCTCAATAGCTGCATGCAGAGGGAAAACAGTATTGCCACATTTAATCGGGGATAGCTAGTGTTCCTACATAACCTTATAACCTTATTTATAAAATTCAAATTTTTATAATTTTATAACCTTAAACCACTGACAAAAGCCAATTAGCGAGTTGCTAGCATGGAAAAAAATAGCGGTTCTGGTTGTGACACAAGTTGTATCATAATTCATGCAAAGCCTCATAAGGGTTATTAATAAGTTGGATACGCAGAGTCTCATTTTCGTAGCCCGGAATTCAGAAACACTGTTTTTAGTTTACCAAAACTTCAATCTGCTGCATCATCACATTGAAGTTTAGACTGATTGGTTGTTCTCAGAAACTGTCTTAATGAGTCAACCAGTGTTGCGTAGTTTGGTATAAACTTACTGAACCAGGAGGTTAAGTGGTGTGTCCTGTCTTTTGGTGCAGGTGAGATTAACACATTCCAAGAATGGAATGCTGGTATTCCCAAAGAAGCACTTTTCATAGTTGATCTGATCTTACACTCTTTTCCAGAGTGGGATCGCAAGGGGTGCTTATCTCCAGCTGTAGCCTCATCCTCCATCTGTCCAAATCCATAGGGAGTAGGTAATGTCCGCAAGGCAGCAACATACTGGAGGGCTGTTTCGTCAGGTTGTTGAGCTCGCTGTCTGAAGGTGAGTCTGCAGGCTACAATGCTAACTTTCAGATAAATGTTTCACTAGGGCCACCATAGTTTTATCATAAGATATACCTTGGTCCGGCACTGTGTAGAAAAGGCGCTAATCCAGACAGTGAAGTAAAACGATGCTTCAACATGCATCTGGCCATGCGTCTTACTAGCATTTATTACTAATACGTACTTGTCGAAAAACATATGCCACATCTTGAAAGGCATTGGCGGCTCTTCCACATGGGGAAGGAAAGGTGGTGAACTCAGCACCGAAGCGCTCATCCTTGTCTCCAAATTGGAGTTGATTAGTGGAATCAAGGAGGAAAAAGAAGTAACTGTTGGACTAGATTTATTGAACTGCAGTCATTGTTTTCAGTTCACCAACACAGCTTGTAGAGGGAGCCTGTGAACATAAAATACCATACACTTTTATTGTGCAAGTATTAAAAAGAAAGAAAACACAACAAAATGCACATCATTCATTCCTCATACCATCGCTGTACAACACAGATTGATTCCTCAGAACAGTCAGATACAAGTCCTACAAGTGATCACTAATGTATAAATAAAGCAATTTAATCTTTAATTGTTTTTTAAAGTGGAGATGACTTTCAGCCATTTTAATCTCACGTCAATCTCAATCCAAAAGTTTGTCTGGTAATATTAAGTCTTCTATTTTTACCATAGATAAGAAGTTTATTCCTAGTTTTTTAAGAATGCTGAGGACCACTGACTGGAACGAGCTCAGTCAACCTATAATTAGTTTTGTTTACAACTTGGAACATCATGCAGGCATTCTGGTACACATTTATTTTGGTTAACCGGAGGAGACCAAATCGATGGAATCAAAGTGAGGTGGGGGCATTTTACTCGGACCAAGACACAGCTCTTCAAATCAAATCATATCAAATTTCATTATAGCACCTTTCAGCAACAGAGCATTTCAAAGTGCTTTACATCATAAAAACACAGAAATACAAAGTCATAGAACATACAGTCAACAACATTACATTTTACACATCAGGTTATGTTTCATGATTAGGTTTCAAATACAACTCTGGTGGGTTTTTAGTCGAAATTTAAAGGAAGTCAGTGTTTCAGCTGTTTTGCAGTTTTCTGGAAGATTGTTCCAGATTTGTGGTGCATAGAAGCTGAATGCTGCTTCTCCATGTCTGGTTCTGGGGATGCAGAGCAGAACCAGAACCAGAGGGGTCTGGAAGGTTGATACAACAACAAATCTTTAAAGTAAATGGTCTGAACTTACACTTTTCCAATCATTTTTGACCACTCAAAGCACTTTACACTAGCGTCACATTCACCCATTTATACACCGATACACAGATCGGTAGGCAATTTGGGGTTTAGTGCCTTGCCTAAGGACACATCGACACATGGCAGGAGGAAGCTGGAATCAAACCTACAACCTTCCGATCAGGGTAGACGACTACTCTACCACACAGCCAAAGTCGCCCACAATGTATCGTGGTGCTAAACCGTTCAGTGATTTATAAGCCAACAACAGTATTTTAAAGTCTATTCTCTGAGCCGGTGTAGGGACTTTAAAACTGACACCCAATTGGAGAAAGATGAGAAGTAATGATATCTTTATCTCACTCAGGGTGCCATCGATAATGTCCAGATGGGTACCAACAGGGTCCCATTCCATTAACCCAGGAACCCACTGACTTAATCTCGGCCAAACTAGGGACTTGGTTAGTTCATTGGAGCATTAACTCCAATAAACTACAGTTAGCTCAGCCTCACTAGAGGCACCAGTACTGTGCTGGGTGGGTCTTTTCTTGCCCACTGATGAAAAATAAGGGAATTTCTTACCACACTGTGACTTCGGCATCTCCATTAGACAGCTTAGCAAAATGTAGGTTTTAAACATACAAACTCATTAAATTAATAGAAACCTGCGGTAGATCAAAATATTATCCACAGGCCGGTATGGTAGAGTATCTTAGTGCTTGAAAGTAAAGTATTTTTATTAAGTTAATAATTTATTGCTCAGCTTTCCTCACCAATTGATTCAATGGCTCCTTTTAAATGTCAAAATGGTATAGTAGATCTCTGAAAAGAAACAATTGGATTATTCTATTATATGGTTTTTCTTATATGTTTTTAAGAGTATTAGAAATCAATCCATTATCTTCAGCTTACCCTGGATCTAGTCACAGAGGGAGCAGCCTAAACAGAGAATCCCAGACTTCCCTTTCCAAAGGGATTTTGTCCAGTTCCTGCTTTCTTATCTGATATAATTGAAACAGCTAAGGAAATCAGACAAGACAATATTTTAAAAACAGTATTATGTTTGTAAGTGTGGCAAGCTATCACTAGTTTAGCCCCTTAAAGCTCTTTCGTACACGACATGTTTCTTCTAAAAAAAAAAAAAAAGAGGTCTTGAATCCGACAGTCATGTTTAAGTCTTTACTGAACTTAAAAGGAAATTAAATGTCATGATCCGTAGTTTTCTGTGTTTATGGTTATCCTGTTTCCTGTGAGTCTCTGTCTCTGCGTCTTCCCATTGATTGTTCCCAGCTGTGTCTTGTTCCCTTGATTACCTCCCTGTGTATTTAAACCCACCTGTTGTCTTTGTCTCTTGTCGGTCAGTTGTGTGTCGGCTCTCCAGTTGAACTGTTAAGTCCTGGTCTGCTTAGCTCTCCTTTCAGTATGTCAGTAGCTACCGGTATTTAGCTGTGTGCCATGTTCTCTGTCGTGCTGCCTGTATTGGACTGAGTGAGCGTCATCATTAAATTCACCATTCCTTCACAAACTGGGTCTCTGCGTCACTCCTCACCACCACCTCAACCCCACTTTATGACATTAAAAATAACAAACAGATTCAAAACAAAAAGAAAGTGACAGTCAAAAGACTGTATTGCTCTCAAGGTGTCAGATTTCTACAATGAGCAAGTACTTTAATCTTTTCATGAACTAATAAGTCAATAACCAATCAAAATGGACCACATAAGCTTAAACTCAATACATATGCTTATCTTTTTCAAATAGAGTAACAAATGAAACTCACGTAAACACAAAATAACATTTTGCATAAAAATGTATATGGCTCCTACAATGTTACTTAAGATTAACACAAAGTGTTGGAGTGGTCATCACAAACCCTGATGTGAAACCCTGACTCAGTTCCAGCAGCTATGATTAAGAATGGGCCTGAATTCTTCCTGTCAGAAACCTGAAACATTTCTACCAAATACTGTGGAAATGAAACGATGTAAAAACTACTCTCGTTGAAATTTTTTTGGTGATGTTAATGGACCCAAAACGGGAAAGTTCAGTCTGGTTTAATGTCAGACCATGAGAAAAAGAGTTGTGTGTCTTTTCATAAAGTGGCATACAAAGACCTGGAGATTGAAGATCAAACGTAGTATATTCTCAAGAATTCACCATTCTGTCAAGACAAACAGCCCTAACCTCGGCTCAGACAATTTTAATGTTGAATATTGTGAAAAAGTTAGAAAAGTGGAAGTAGTTCTGATTAAGGGAGAGGCCTCTGCTATGGAAATGACAGATTTTACTCTGCACTCTTTTGGGAGATGACAGTTTAAGTGCCTCTTTGAAAACTAAACTGGTTCAAAATTGTAAACTTTTAAATTCACAATTCAATACCTTGTTTATATTCAAACCACCACAGATTAATCTAAGGCCCCGTTTACATGACAATGATTTCAGGGGAAAACGGAAGAGTTTTGTTGCGTTTGTAGTGCGCATTTACACGAAACCACCGAATGTTTTCTCTGACAACGGCACAGATTGAAAACGGATTCCAGAGTGCGATGTTTCTGAAACGTACCGTTTTCCGTTGTCATGTAAACCGAGAAAACGGATCTTTTCTTCCAGAGAATCCCCAGCTCATGCATAGTATGACGCAAACATAGCTGCTTCCTACAATCCACAGAAGAAGAAGAAACTACTCACAATACTGGTGTTACTGTTTCCCCATCAGATAGGTTCCCTCAGCGTCTCTTCACCGCTCCACCGCCCAGGTGGCAAAATTAAAGGCTGCTTGTTCAGCCTCTTATCTAGAGAACTACGGTCCAGCCCCGGCTCCAGACGAGTTTAACAGGGGGGGCATCGACTTATTTTGGGGGGGCAAAATGAGTCTACGTAGCTGAACATAGACAACAACATCAATAGCATACAGGCTACTTGTTAACAAGCTTAACGTGCTGTATTGATATTAGCTAGTCATCTTTTAGCTATCATTACCTGCATCCAACAGCTTTACTCAACTCAGTCGGTTAGTTTGGGGAAAAAACTGTGCAAAGTTATTTGCGTTTTGCTGGTTTGCTGCCATGATTCTAACACAAACCTGCGCAGCAGCAGCAGCAGCAGGTCTCCTTTGCTGCCTCACAGGTGTAAACCCAGCGCGAGCGTCTCAGCGTTAATGTTGCGTTTGAAGGCGGCTCGGAAAAACAGGTTACGACTTGTTAGCAACGGATTAAACTGTTTTAACTGCTGGAAAAGGTGACAGAGGACACGGATATGGGAAGGGCGGGAGCTCCTATTTTACCAAATTTATATAGGAATAACAGACTGTTGGCCATTTCAAGGTAAAAACAATAAACAGCTTCCAGTCCGGGGCCCGCTACGGACACCGTGAAAGCTCAAACAAGGTGTTGCAGCAAAGTTATCCCACTTTTTCCAACTGCATGCGCCCTAATCAGACGCACACAATGCGTGTTTTCTCCCAATCTATGGAAGAACGGTACCTGATAGGGAAACACGAATCCACATGCCTTCAACTTTTTTTAAACACATGCGCACTCAGTTTCAAAGAACCTAGCACCAGCTAGGCGCAGCGAAACCATTACACGTTTTCGATGTGTGCCGTTACTGTGTAAACACAGATCGTGATTAGAACGTTTTCGTGTAAACGATCCAACAAATACAGAACAAAACTTCCGTTTTTGTTGGATCGTTGTCGTGTAAACGCCCCCTAAGAATGTTTTATGTTTGTAAAAAACCTTGCATGACAGTGCTGGGAGGTTAAATTTATACTTCAGTAAAAGGAGGCGATATCTAGAAAAGTTTCTTAAATCTAAATCTATCATCATAATCTTAATGCACTTATATCACTTCAACTAATGTTTCAATGCAACCAAACCAATGCGTGGTAAGTCTAGTTTCTAAATGTGTAACTCATGGTGTTTGAAAAAACCCCCCAACAACCTCAATATTTATTCACTACTGGCAACAAAATACATGCAACACATAGCAAGATGGAGACCACATGAATGGTTAATCTGGAGCGATGGGGTCAAATGTGCTTAAAGAATAACGTATTCTAAGTTACAGCCTACTTTTAGAACCTATGGTATACCACAAGGTGGAGCTCTACTACAAATTATTGATCCTCCTTACTCCTATGCTTACCCTGAACCCATCACTTATTTCGTGTCTTATCACGGCTTTAATAATAATCAATTTTATATAAAATGCCCTTTATTTATCAAATTGAAATCTCAAAGGGGACATTCACACACTGATGATGGGAAGATACAGCTGTCATATACCAGTGGACTGGAACAGTCTGACCAGCAGACAAGGTTTCGTTTGTGTTCTTTTTTTGGGACAGAAAAGAAGGGAGGGGCGAACCGGATCCACTGACTGCAGGGCGAACTCCCACCATGTCGCGACCATCACCGTTACGCTCAGTAGTGCTACGAGGAAAAGACTAGAAGTTCAGACTAGAAGAGCTCCTTGAATAGACTTAATTGTGTGAAATATTTTAATCACATTCTTTTATAACATAACATATTGTACATATGAACATCAGTTGGACAGTAAAAGATACATGCAATACTTGATTAAAAAAGCCCAAGTGAAACATGTACCAGTGGACCGACTGGATAAACCACCTGTGTCCAGATGACTGATATTTACACATCAAATAAAAAGACAGACATTTTTTTCCTACTGTCTCAAGTTAAATCTTCTTTAGGATAGTTAGAATTACCTCAATTATTAAGATTCACTAAAAGTCAGAAAACTTAGCATGAACATATTATATATATATATATAAAATTTGCTTCATTTGTTATAAATTATGCAATAAAATGATAATATGTCCCTGGAAAACATAATAATAATGCATTTTATTTGACAGCGCCTTTCGAAACACCCAAGGACACTTTACAACATTGAAACATTAAACATTAAGAAAACACAAAATATAACACATTAAGGAATAACATTTTTTTTTTTACAAAAACACAAAGCCACAAAATAGCTAAAAAAGTTTAGTGAGAAGACTAACTTGAACAAATGAGTTTTGAGTTGCGATTTGAACAAAACACATAATTTCTGTCAATTTCTAGTTACAGTAGTCAATTTTATGCTGAGCTATAAAAAACCGATGCTTTTCTGAACTCTTTAACAATTCAAAAAGTTTCTGAGGATGAGCTATGCCAGTGGTTTCCAAACATTTTCTGCACCCCCCCCCCCCCCCTGGATTACAAATGGCTGTCTGGTTGAAACGACGGGGGGCATCGACTTTTTTGGGGGCAAAATGAATGTATGTAGCTGAAAATAGACACCAACATCGGTAGCCTACAAGGACTTGTTAAGCTTAAGGTTCTGTATTGATATTAGCTAGTCATCTTTTAGCTAACATTACCTGCATCCAACAGCTTTACTCAACTCAGTCGGTTAGTTTGGAGGGAAAAACTGTGAAAAGTTCTTTGCGTTTTGCTGCCATGATTCTAACACACCTGTAGCTCCGCCCAGCAGCAGCAGGTCTCCTTCACAGGTGGAAACCCAGCGCGAGCGTCGTAGCGCTCATGTTGCGTTTAACGGCGGCTCGGAAAAACAGGTTACAACATGTTAACAACGGATTAAACAGTTTTAACTGCTGATAAAAGTGACAGAGGACACAGATATGGGAAATGTGGAAGCCTCTACTGTATCAAATTGACAGGAATAACAGAGAATGGGTAAAAACCCAGCGCATACAGATTCATATTTTATTTGTTTCTCATCCAGACGGCTTCCCGCGCCCCCCCTGCAATGACACGGTGCCCCGCCTAGGGGGCGTGCCCCACAGTTTGGGAACCTCTGAGCTATGCAATAGTCCTACTCTCAAGGTGATTAAGGAGGGAACCAATCTACTTAAAACTAACAAATCATCTGGCACTGATGGCCTGCTTTCAGAATTTTGCAAATTCTTTACAGAAGAACTAGAAGAACTAGCCCCCTTTCTATTCTTGGTCTTTTAAAGTGCATAGAAAAAGAACAGCTTCCTATCACTATGACTCAAGGCTTAATTTTATTTCCCAAACCTAGCAAAGACACTTTCCTAATTGATGATTGGTGTCCAATATCCCTACTTAATACCAATTACAAAACATATTTGCCTCAACCTTTGCAAGAAGATTGAAAATGGTAGTAGACTCTTTTATTGAAGGTACACAATCTGGATTAATGTCCAATAGACACATAAATAATCTTAAACTCGCTATGGATATTTTTGGATTACTCTGACGTTTAAATTGATAAAAACTACATCTTAGATTTCTACTGTAGCTTCCTATAAAAGAAGAAGTTTATTATCTGGGTGTTGTAGTAACCAAAGACCAAAACAGAAGGTGCACCTCTAATTTAATTCAATCATAAAATAAAATAAATCAGTGGCTCCTGTGAGATTAAAGAAAGGTAGAATTTTGTTCACTAATGCAGAAAGTATCTAGGCTGAAATTGTCACAGCTGCGGCTGAGCTGTGACCACTCGCACCTGAACATCATCTCCCTGATCTCCAGCTGCTGCCATATAAGGATGGATCTTCCCCCTGCACGGCGTCAGATTGTTGTTAAACCCTCAGCGGTAACACCTTCAGGCCTGCTGTAAAGACTTGAGCTAAATTGCCCAGTACTAACCTGTCTGTCTCTTCCTTTTGCCCAGTTGCCTCTCCTGTCCCCGATCCTGACCCTCTCCACTGGATTTGGACCTCCTGGCTTTGACCCCCGTCTGTCTGACTCTGAGATCTGGTACCTGTTTTGACCTGGATTTGGACCCGCCGGCGCTGACCCCTGTCTGTCTGACCCTGAGATCTGGAACCGCCCGACCCCGACTTGGATTCCCTGGTTTTGACCCCGGCCTGTCTGACTAAGAACTGGTGTACTCCTTAATAAACAACCGATTTGTATTCTCTGTTCAGTCCCTGCGTCCATCGGTGCCTACTCGTGTCAGAACAATCTGACCATACAACATGGACCCGACTGAACAGGACCCCGCTGCAGCCTTGAGGGACGTCTTAAGCCGACAAGGAGTGGTGTTAGGGCAAAGCGTTCATCGGCTCACTGGACTAGAAGCGGCCAGCCAAACTCTCCATCAGGAAATCGCCCAGTTGTCCGCACAGGTAGACAAACTAACCTCAATGCTTTCCCCCAGTCAAGGACCGTCAGACGCCTCAGCGGCTGCTGCTGCTCCTCCACCCGTCTCACCGGCCGAACCTCCGGCTCTCCCCGCTCCGGTAAATTCTCGAGGTCCGTATGTTCCTGATCCTCCTCCATTCTCAGGTGAACTGTCTAAATGCCGGGGTTTTCTGTTACAATGTCGGATGGTATTTAATCAGCAACCTAGGGCTTTTGCCTCCGATTTATCCAAGATATATTATGTCATGGGATTGCTGAGGGACCAGGCTTTAGCCTGGGCGCTGGCGTTTGACACAACTACACCGTTAACCTCCCTTACCTTTAAACGGTTCTCTGAAGAATTAAGCACTGTGTTTGATCACCCGGATCATGTTGGGGATGCCTCCAAACGCCTGCTGAAACTTCGCCAAGGCTCCCGTAGTGCAGCCGAGTTCTCAGTGGAGTTTCGCACACTGGCTGCTGACACAAAATGGAACGACGAAGCGCTCAAAGGAGTGTATTATCACGCCTTAAATGAAACCTTAAAGGACGGCCTGTCCGTCAGTGATGATGCCAAGGACTTGAACTCACTAATCACAATGTCTATCCGTCTTGACAACAGGCTTCGTGAGCGACGCCGGGAGCGGCCCGGCCAGCCTGCCTCAGCGCTTCCTCGGCTGTTTCCGCCTGCTGTGGAGCGCAGCAGCGCCACCCCTGTTTTTCCGCCGGTCCAGTCACAGGCTCCAGCGCCCCCTGATGACGAACCCATGCAAATAGGTAGAACACACCTGACTGCCACAGAAAGACAGAGGCGTCTCCAAACTGGTGACTGCCTCTATTGCGGTAAGCCTGGGCACAGAATCTCCAACTGCCCTGTTCGGCCAAAAGACAAAGCTCATTAGAGGTGGGGACTCTAATGAGCAGCACGGGAAGTCCCCAACTCTCTACTAGTCGCCTACTAATTGATGTTAAGCTTTGTCACCAGTCTACTTCCCACTCATTAACTGCCTTGATTGATTCTGGGGCTGAGGATAACTTTATTGATGAAGGCTTGATTAAAGAACTGAACATTCCCAGTGAACCCCTCAGCTCACCGTTATCTGCTAATGGTCTTAATGGTGCTCTCTTGTTTTCAGTCACATGTCAGACACCCCCTCTGCTGATCACATCAGGTAACCACAGGGAGGTTCTCCAATTTAAGGTTATCCCATCCTCCAGTTTTTCCATGGTGTTGGGTCATCCATGGTTGAGACTTCATAATCCCCATATTGATTGGGTCACAGGAAGGATAGTTAGCTGGAGTCTGTCCTGTTCTAATAACTGTCTTCGTGCTGCCCAGCCTAACTGTGGGAGTCTTTGTGACAGCCCGGACCCCCCTGATCTGTCATTGGTTCCTCCTGAGTACCACAACCTAGCTGCCGTTTTCAGTAAGTCCCGAGCCCTCTCACTCCCCCCTCATCGACCGTACGACTGTGCGATAGAGCTCCTGCCTGATGCTCCGCTGCCTAACAGTCGCTTGTTCAGCCTGTCCAAGCAGGAACATGAGGCCATGGAGGCCTACATCAATGACTCTGTAGCAGCTGGTATCATCCGCCGCTCGTCATCCCCACTAAGTGCCAGTTTCTTCTTTGTAGGAAAAAAGGATGGTACATTACGCCCATGCATTGACTATCGGGGGTTAAATGAAATCACCATCAGGAACAAATACCCATTACCCCTGATGTCCACAGCTTTTGAACTGCTGCAAGGGGCAACCATTTTCTCCAAATTGGATTTACGAAATGCCTATCATCTAGTCAGGATAAGGGAGGGAGATGAATGGAAGACGGCTTTTAAGACCTCTATCGGCCACTTCGAATACTTGGTGATGCCTTTTGGCCTAACCAATGCCCCTGCTGTTTTCCAGGCCTTCGTTAATGACGTTCTGAGGGATTTCTTAAATCATTTTGTATTCGTTTATTTGGATGACATACTTATTTTCTCACGGACCAAGGAGGAGCATGTCAGCCATGTTCGTCAGGTTCTCCAGAGGCTGCTGGAGAACAAACTGTTTGTTAAAGCTGAAAAGTGCCGTTTTCATCTTTCCACAGTTGACTTCCTGGGGTTTGTCATTGAGAATGGACAGATCAGAGCTGATCCTGCCAAGACTAAGGCAGTGGTGGAGTGGCCAGAACCCAGTACCCGTAAGCAACTTCAGCGTTTCCTGGGTTTTGCAAACTTTTATCGTAAGTTCATTAAGAACTACAGCATTGTTGCCCAGCCACTAACTCGCCTCACTTCCATTAAGCAGCCCTTCTCATGGCCACCAGAAGCAGCAGTGGCCTTTAAGGAGCTCAAACAACTGTTTTCCTCCCCACCAGTTCTCATTCACCCTGATCCTGAGAAACAGTTTGTTGTAGAAGTGGATGCGTCAGCCACTGGGGTAGGGGCAGTTCTGTCCCAGCATTCGGGCCCTGCACACAAGCTACTGCCTTGTGCCTTCTTTTCCAGGAGACTCAGCCCTCCGGAACTAAACTACTGTGTGGGGGACCGGGAGCTGCTAGCAGTTAAGCTGGCTCTGGAGGAGTGGCGTCATTGGCTGGAGGGGTCCACTCAACCATTTATAGTCTGGACTGATCACAAAAACCTATCCTACATTCAGTCTGCAAAGAGGTTAACTCCACGCCATGCTAGGTGGTCATTGTTTTTCTCAAGATTCAACTTTGTCTTAACTTACAGACCTGGCTCCAAGAATTGCAAACCCGACGCACTCTCTCGTCAGTTTGAACCGGAGACTCTGAAAAAGGAACCAGAGAGTGTCTTACCGGCTTCATGTGTGGTGGCTACGCTCTCCTGGGAGATCGAACAGTTGGTGAGGCAAGCTCAACCCAAACAACCTACCCCTGTGGACTGTCCTCCCAACCGTTTGTTTGTCCCAGAAAGTGTTCGTCCTAAGGTTCTTCAGTGGATCCATGCTTCCAAGTTTGCCTGCCATCCTGGGGTCCATCGAACTCTCACCTTATTGCAGAGTCATTTCTGGTGGTCATCCATGGCTCAAGACACCCGTCAGTATGTTTCCGCCTGCACCATCTGTAATCGGGGAAAGTCCAGCAATAAACAACCCGCTGGTTACTTGTGCCCTCTGCCTGTACCAGGACGACCCTGGTCACACATCTCGATGGATTTTGTTACAGGGCTTCCCCCATCTGAAGGTAACTCTGTTATTTTAACCATTGTCGACCGGTTCTCTAAGTCTGCCCATTTTGTAGCACTACCCAAGTTGCCTACTGCCATGGAAACCGCTAATCTCCTGGTGCACCATGTGGTGCGTTTACATGGCATCCCCTTGGACATTGTCACAGACCGGGGGCCCCAATTCACATCCAGGGTCTGGCATGCCTTTTGTCAAGCGTTGGGTGCCACTGTGAGTCTTTCGTCGGGCTTCCACCCACAAACTAACGGCCAGACTGAGAGGGTCAACCAGGAGTTGGAGGCAGCCCTGCGCTGTGTAGTGATTAACAATCCTGCCTCTTGGTCTCAGTTTCTACCTTGGGTAGAATACTCTCACAACTCCCTGACCAGCACTGCCACAGGTATGTCCCCTTTTGAGGTGTCCTTGGGCTATCAGCCGCCTTTGTTTCCCTCTCAGGAAAAGGAGCTCTCTGTACCATCGGTGCAGCATCACCTTCGTCGATGTCATCGGTTGTGGCGACGGACTCGTGCAGCCCTCTCCCGGACGGCCGACCGCAATCGTCTACTGGCTGATCGTCACAGAACCCCAGCTCCCAGTTACCAACCTGGTCAAGAGGTTTGGTTGTCCACAAGGAACATTCCTCTAAAAACAGACTGTAAGAAACTCTCTCCTCGTTTTATTGGCCCATTCACAATTACTAAGATTATCAATCCAGTGACTGTTCGCCTTGACCTTCCTCAAAATATGAAGATCCACCCCTCATTTCACGTGTCCCAGATTAAACCTGTTGTCTCTAGTCGCCTTTGTCCACCCGACCCCCCTCCACCTCCCCCTTGGATTGTTGACGGGGGCCCTGTTTACGCTGTTCGCCGTCTCCTGGATGTGCGCCGCCGGGGGCGGGGACTGCAGTACCTGGTGGACTGGGAGGGGTATGGCCCTGAAGAGCGGAGCTGGGTGGCGCGTTCTGCCATCCTGGATCCTCAGCTCATCCGTGACTTCAATTGTCGGCGAGGGGACCGTCGGCTGTCCTGAGGGGCGCCTTGAGGGGGGGGACCTGTCACAGCTGCGGCTGAGCTGTGACCACTCGCACCTGAACATCATCTCCCTGATCTCCAGCTGCTGCCATATAAGGATGGATCTTCCCCCTGCACGGCGTCAGATTGTTGTTAAACCCTCAGCGGTAACACCTTCAGGCCTGCTGTAAAGACTTGAGCTAAATTGCCCAGTACTAACCTGTCTGTCTCTTCCTTTTGCCCAGTTGCCTCTCCTGTCCCCGATCCTGACCCTCTCCACTGGATTTGGACCTCCTGGCTTTGACCCCCGTCTGTCTGACTCTGAGATCTGGTACCTGTTTTGACCTGGATTTGGACCCGCCGGCGCTGACCCCTGTCTGTCTGACCCTGAGATCTGGAACCGCCCGACCCCGACTTGGATTCCCTGGTTTTGACCCCGGCCTGTCTGACTAAGAACTGGTGTACTCCTTAATAAACAACCGATTTGTATTCTCTGTTCAGTCCCTGCGTCCATCGGTGCCTACTCGTGTCAGAAATATGCAGCAGCTCTGTCTCTTAATGTGGACACTGTAAAAACAATTGCAGTGTCCGCATTTTTAACAAAAGTTAAAATGCTTTTAAACTTTGTATGGAAGAACAGAACGCACTGAAGAAATAAGTTATGATTTATATTTTGTTCATAAAAATAAAAAAATCAGGTCCCTGTCATTTAGAACAAATGCAGAATGATGCCTGGCCAGTGGGAGTTTCATGTTGGACCATGTGAGGGGATTGACATGGGCGATCATCTGTGGGTGGTGCGCTTCATCTGGCACCGTGTCTGCAGAGACATTGGTGTTGTGGCATCGTTTGACCCCAAGCCCATCCCAGGAAACTGGAACGGCGCAGGCTGCCATACAAACTTCAGTGGTTACTGAGTTCAGTGGTTTTATGTAACAGGAGGAAGAGGAAGAACTCTCTTTCCACAGTTAATATAAAATATCCTGTTTTATTTCTTTCTGTTGAGAAGTTCAGCAAAGTGACAAAGTTTATAGACACATAAAATAAAAAAAATGATTTAAAAAATGAGATACTGAACAAGATAAAGTGTCCAGTTAAGAAAAACAGCTGATTGTAAGAAAGGCTCAGCAACACAGAGCAGGATCAAACAAACACGTCTTGAATTTTGCCTTGCTAGAAGAGAACGGAGCATTCCTCTCCTCTTGGCATGCAAAGTCTGTCTCACACAGCACAGTTCATTCACAAAATGTTTAATGATACTTGTGACTCAGCAAAAAGTCAAGATCAGCTTTTTCCAAGACCATAACAATCTGAGTCCATTACTGTGGATCATATGAGAGAGGAAGTGAGTCATGCATGTTATCAATATCATGTAAGATTTAGTTGGACTCTTTTCTCCATCTTCCTCAGAGTTTGGAAAAAAGCAATAATAAAAGCTGCTTGCTACTGCCAGCGGGGACGGCCGGCGCTTTGGTTTTTCTGTTGCCTGGTTTCCCCCGTCGTGTTTCGAAGGAATGCAGCTGTGTCGTCACTGTGGGACTCCTTTTAATTTTCATCCAAATAAATCAATGATTCCTCTGAGAATAACACCAGCTGAACTGACATGTTTCATAATTATCATTCTTATTAATAGATCTTTATCCTTTCACTTGAAATGACAGCATCTCTAACAAGATACTATTTATTAAATTAATACCTTCATATATATTATCCCTCAGTTGGTATAAACTTCTACAGTAGTTATATAAGCAACTCTAGTTGCTTATATCAATTTTTTTGTTTTGTTTTTATTTGAATTGTCAAAATACTTTAATGGTCCCAAAGGGAAATTACCGTAAATGTTGTTGTAGCTCATATTAGTTCAAATTCTTCAGAGATGGCGTAGATGGCGTGTCACAGTGAATTTGAAGAAGCCTCTGACAGACAGTCTGGTAAAGAGGATGATCAGGGTTATCCATTATTTTCTTGGTTTTATGTTAAGTCAAGTCTGCTGCACACACTGACCGATTGACTCTGCAGCAAAGAGGAAAAGAATTGGCAGCATTAACTCTGTGAAGACGGAAGGTCAAATTTTCTGCAAAATACAATTAAAAGCCTTCAGGTGATCCAAAATGCTGCAGCAAGAGATCAGATGAAAATTAAAAAGACAAATATTTCTCTTACTGTAGCTTCTTCATTGACTCCCAGTTAAATCCAAAAATTAATTTATGATTCTCCTTCTCACAAATAAAGCCCTCAATAATCAAACTCCATCATACCTCAGATTTGAAACTTCCACATGTTCCTAACGGAGCGTTTTGCTCCCAGACTGCAGGTTTACTGCTGGTTCCTACAATTTCTAAAAGTTGAATGGGAGGCAGGTCCTTCAGGCTCCTCTCCTGTGTAATCAGCTCCCAGTTTTAGTCTGTGAGGCAAACATACTTAATACTTTTTTTTTCTTTCTTTTTTTTTGAATATTTTATTTTGGATGTTTAGTAGTAACAACACAGGTATTAACTGACATGACAAAACTGGTACACAATGAAGCACAATTCAAACAATGAGACATATTGAAAGTAAAATATATTTACAATAATATAACACAACCAAATAAGAAGGACTGGACGGGGTGGGTAAGGTGGGTAGTCTATAGGGATGAAATAAAATGTGAATCGGAAATAGATTGAGAGACAGTATCAGATTCGGTCATAAATCCTGTCGAGTCCAGCTCCATTACAGGATCATCAATCAATCCAATGTGCTGGTGGATTTTGCATATAACTTAAAAAAGACGGCCATATTTTATAAAAAGTCTTACTTCTATTCTGCATCCAATAGGTTATTTTTTCTAGTGTCACACAGCTATTAATCTCACAAAGCCTCATTTTAATTGGGAGGGGGGCGTCTGATTTCCATTTTGTTGTGATACATTTCTTAGCAATTTCCAAAAAGACTTCTGTAAGTTTCTTGTTATAGAATGTCTTTAAATTGGATTTCGTAAAGTTCCCCAATAGACGGATCTCCGGGTTATTGGAGTCATGATGCCATGAATGTCTGATAACGTTTCACAAACCCCCTTCCAAAAACCCTGCAATTTAGAGCAATGTCAGGTGGCATGGAAGAACGTTCCTTCCTCCATACCACATCTAAAACAAAGAGGAGATATATTGGAATTATATTTATGTAATTTTTGTGGGGTGACATATAACTAATGTAAAAAATTAAATTGTACTAGTCTAAATCGAGCATTTAGAGTAGAGGTGAGGCCTTCTCTGAACAAATTATTCCATAATTGCCTCTCAATAGATATTCCCAAATCCTTTTCCCATTTGATTCTGGAACTATCCATCCCATTCATAGCTAAAGATGACATGAGTGCTGTATACACCCTTGAAATGATTTTACATAACAGCTGACTGGCATGACACATTTCCTCAACGGGAGACATGGACGGTAGCTTCCAACTTCCTTTCTGATTAGTTCTTATGAAGTCGCGAAGTTGGAGATAGCCAAGGAAATCTTTATTTGTCAGCTTAAACTTCTCTTTTAACTGCTGCAGTGACATAAATACTTCCTTTTCATAGCAGTGCTCCAATCGGCAAATTCCCTTCTCCTGCCAGGATCTAAAGTTACCAGAATGAAAAATCTTTGGTAGCAGTCTATTTCCCCATAACGGGGTTTTAGGAGAAAGAAAGCCTTCTAGCCTAAACATTTCACGAATTTTATACCAAATTTGGATTGTCTGAATTATTAAAGAGTTATCAATTTCATTTTTGATAGTTTTATTATCCCACTTATAGAGCAAATGTATTGGCATCTCTTCTTTTATCTCTGTTGTCTCAATTTTGAGCCATGAAGGAGGAGTCTGCAAATCAAACATCTGTGCCAAGAACCTAAACTGAGCCGCATAATAGTAGAGTTGAAAGTTAGGGAGCTTCAGACCTCCATCCTCAATACTTAATCCTTTAAGTATTGAGACTTAAAACTTTTTTTTGATAAAGCTTATAGTTGCACTGGCTTAGACATTTAACTATTTGAGCTGTTTCTGCAGTCATGTTGCTGCTGTGGGCCTATTGAAGGACAAACTGCCCACTAATCTCAAATCTTTCATTATTTGCTGTTATCAGTGTTCAATACCGTCTCTTTCCAAGACAAAGCTATTGGCTGAGCTTTTATTGTTGACTAACTGTGTGTGCTGTCTTCCATCCTATACAGTAGAAAACTGGATTAGCTTATCTGCTTAGCTATGTTTCTCTTCTAAAGTACCTTGTGAAATGCCATTAACTCTCTACTTTTCCTTAACATAGAACCTTCTACTGGATAAGTGTGTTTATGTTTTTTTGTTTTACATGTTTGTTTTTTGCGCTCTCATGGCCAGTGGTTGTTCCCATTGAACCCGGGTTCTGGTTCTGCTGGAGGTTTGTTCCTGTTAGAGGAGATTTTCCTCTCCACTGTCACTATATGCATGCTTGATGTGATGGATTGTTGTAAAGTCAACAGCACAATGCAAGCGGCCATCCAGTGGACAGTAATACTAAGAAGGTCATTTTAAGGAAAAATGTGTTTTATTCCATAAAACATACTTGTATATGTTTAAAATGTGTTGATCACGTTTTTAAACAGGATAAATAACTTCTCCTGGTTAGCCACTTTAGTAAAACTTTCTTTAATTTTTACCCTTCTGTCTCTGCACAGAATATACTGATAGCAGGAACAGTGGGATCAACAAGAACATTTGAAAGAAAAACTGCAGGCTCTCCAAGGCCTCATCACCTTGAGGAGCCTGTTTCCCATCAAACTGAGGGTGGCTGAGAGACGCTTTCACAGCTTCTATATTGTTCAATTTAGTGAAAGTTTTAAGAAGAAGTTCTCGGAATTTGCCAAAAAAGCAAGTACTCACAGTGTCCAAAGTGACAATCTGCATAGAACTGTGTTCTCTGTGCCAGATTAGACTAACAGTTCTAAACTGAAAAAATCCACCAACATGTCACATGTATGTTTTTACTGACTGAAAATAAAATGACTCATTTTCCACAAAGGGGTCCTGGACTAGTTGGCTGCCCTAGGATCAGAGAAAAGATGGTTCATACTCTGTCATCTAAATTTATTTGATGCTAAAAATGGGAAGTGTAAATCTGCTCGCTGTTCCAGCTCTCCTGGTCAGGATAATGTTTTGAATTGGCTACATGGCAGATATAAATCAATTCAAATAAGTTGTTTCATTCTTACCCTGCTTCTCTGTTTCTGTTAGCTTATTTTTTTTTAGAAACTGTACTCACTATTTAAACCAATATTAAACATCTTAGATAAACTTAAAATCCAGAAAAGAAATCTTCCAGTACAGGAACATTTGGTTTTTATTATTACTTAGAAAGTCCAGAGAATATTTACTTAAACTTAACTAGCAACCAAGAACAGGGATTAGAACAAACTTACAATCCAGAAAAAGTTCCTTAGCAACGTTTTAGACTCCTATTCTTCCAACCCAGAAAAGGAATTAGACCAGAGGAAACTTGACAACCCTGAACAAGAGTATCTAGTTTACATACTTTAGATCAGTGTTGTGTTCAAGACCACCTAACCCGAGACCGAGTCAAGACCAAGACCAGCGGCCCGCGCTACATGACACAATAAAATGTAAAATATGATCAAAATTGCTTCTCAAAATAATCTGAAAGATCCATATCCCCATAAAAACACCTAGATATTAAATACTTAATACATTTTACCAATATTAAATATTCCATTTCTGTGCTACAATGTGTGATGGTCTCGTGCCATCCCTAAAAACATAACACCCTGGGCATTTGCCCATATTGCTCATATAAGAAACCACCACTCTCTGCACCATTAAACATAGCAATTGAGGCAATGCCCTGACGGTAAATAACGCTCAACCATGAACACTGACCAAGGAGCAACAAACAAGAAGTAACCAAACAGAAGGCGCTCATCGTGACTGTTGTCACTCTCTATCCCAGTACATGAAGCCAGGTAGTCTGACACCATGGCAGACATTACAGCTGCCACTTTGAACAAAAATAATCAAAGAGCAATGTGCATGCTCTGCGTGCTCTTTGGTTCTTGTGTTTTAGTTATTTGTTAATTTAAATATCAACGTACATAATTAAATAAAATAATGATGCAGTGTACACAGAGCATTACAAGAACAAAGATCGGGTGTTCTGTCAGGTCAGATCGTCATACGCTTAGCACAAACTCAAGGTGTTCTGTCAGATCAGCATACGTTGTCAGATAGTCATGCTTATCTCAGACATGCATACGCTGTCATTACCAGATGATTTTATTTAATCAGCAACATAGAATCATGACGTAGATCATCATACACTTGGTTATTAACAGTTGTATGGCATCCAGCTGCAGCCAGACCTGCTTTAAATACACTTTGAAACCATGACAACGCATGTATATCTATCTAGTTATCATATTATGTCATATTATAAACAATTTAATGACTTATTTTCGTCATAACTTGTTGCGTATACTGACAACTCCACTGACAGTCGGACTTCTTAATGCGCATGCGCTGGCATGGTACTCACTGCATGTATGCTATTCTGACAGCGTATGGCTATCTGATAGAACTACGGCTCTCAGTGACACTCCAGTCCTATCTAATAGGTAAAGAGCCGTGGAGAAGAATCGACTGTTTCTGAATGTCACCTCACTATATTGCAGACTTTTGGACATAGTGTTGTCCCATATATGCGACAAGTAAGTCTACACCTCCGCACAATAATTCAGCGCAGTGAGTGATAACATTTTTCATCACAATGCATGTGTCTCTGTACAGCTAGCTTTGCTAACATCATGTCAACGGAGCTTACCTTCTTAGAGCTACTTTTCTAAGTGAGGAAAAAAGTTAGACGTTGTCCCCACCATCTGTGAAAGCGAAGCGATGCTGAGTTAGCTGTGGCCATCAGATTTCTTACTATTTATGCAGCGATATTCCATTACTGACGATTAGACAAACATTTTCTGCCGCTGAGAGGAAACCACTGCGCATGTCCTGGAGCGCCACGCGCGAGTGAAAGGTGGGGAGAGGAGGGGGAGGGGGAAAAACACGTAGTTGCTTGGATTTTAATCGGTGCGTTTTGCATCCACTGAAAACAAAGATGTTAACAAATAAACTGGACAGTATGCTGTACGTTTAGTGATATTTTCACAGTTGCGGTCTCGACTGGTCTTGAAATAAAATGCCGAGTCCTCAGAGCCCGAGACCGAGACAAGACTGAGACCAAATGCGTTCAAGTCCGAGACGAGACCGAGACCATCAAAAAATGGTCTTAAGACCGGTCTCGAGACCAAGACCAACTTCGAGTACCACAACACTGCTTTAGATCAACATTAGATTCTTTTTTCTTCTTTTGCTATTTGGTTTGTTATTTTCTTTGCATTTCCTTTTAATTCCTTTAAAGCACTTTGTATTGCTTTGTTGCTGAAAATGTGCTATGTAAATAACATTACCTTTAACTTTCACCTACATTGGATTGTTGTTAGAAAGTATTCTTACTGAAGAATATTACACAGCCAATCTGTGACCCTCACAGCTGGACTGTCCTCTCCATGGTCCGAGCAGAGACAGAAACAACAAACAACATTCTGCAAATTTAAACAGTGTCCTTAATATTCCAATTGTGGCTGAGGCAACAAAGTCCTTCACTAAATAATTTCAAAATGCCTTTTAGCAACTAGTTTTCTTATGGAAATATTGTGAAAGTAAGTAGGGTGCATTTTATTTTTTAACAGGTAAAACAAAGTGCTTCACAGAATAGTAATATAAATACTTATTGTAAAGCAGAGGTGAACATAAAAAAGTAACATTATAATATAATCAGTTACACATATGTAAGATATGTCGTAGTGTTGTGAGACCAATAATACTACAAGAAAAGGAAGAAAAAGACACTCCAGAATAATAATAGAATAACAAATTCAAGACCACTACAAGAGCCCGTTTAAAAAGACTTTTTTGAAAAATAGAGATTCATCCACAATTCTCAGGCTCAGGAAGAGACAGAGTTCCAGAGTCTGCAGGTCACCACAGCCGACTGGACTTTTTTCTTTAGTCCAGTGTTCAGACTAACATGTCAGAAACAGATGTACTATTCCTAAAGTTCATGAATCTTTTCAACAATGAGGCTAACTTGATGTCACCCCATTTCCTTTCAATTACATCTGCTAGGTCCAATCAAAGTACAAGGGAATCATTTTTAAGTTTACACTTCAGTAGAGAAGAATTTGATCCCAGAATACATCTTGGGTCTAGACTTCCAACTACTAGAGTTTTCTTCTCACCTTAATATTTTAGAAGTTTAAAATCTTCACAGTTAATATTTTCTGGCAACTTTAATTGTAGTAGAAGAACTTCTATATAATTAAGAGTCAAAAGTTTTCCATTGAGAAAATGTGTGGGGTCCCGTGGTGGTGCAGAGTCTTGGCCTTGACACAGATGTCACAGGTTTGAATCCTGGTCTGATAATCTTTGCTGCATGTCTCTTCCACTTTCCTCTCAATTCACTATCAATTAAAGGCCACTAGAGCCAATAAAACCTTGAAAAAAAGATGTGTGGTTGATGTCTTCTTTTCCCTGCAAAGGTTGGAAATAAAGTTCACAAGGGAAAAAAAACACATTCGTTACATGGAGGAGAGTCCAGTAAGTAAATCCTTGGACTAAACAAAGCAGAAACTGGAAGTGAGATGGAATGTCTCTCATCGTGTTTGAAACATTTCCAACATAAAACAGGAACCAAGGTTTGAGATAACTGAGTGCAGCACATCCTGAACACTTTATGCAGAAATAAAACTACTGGACCTAAATTTGTTTTGTTCCCATTTCACTTTAAATGAAAAAATTTTCATCTTAGAATGATGGATCACTTTTGCAGAGGCATAGGAAATTATATGAGCTGTGCTGCATAAACAAAAAAACCTTGAGGGAGTCTGCTGCTCAACACATTTCAGTGGCTTGGCTGGCATTCAGCACCTGATAAGAAAACGTTTTAGGTCAGAACTTTTCCAAAGCCAAGCCTGGAACTGGTGCTGTAACTTAGTTTTGGATAGAAACCTGCATGCATTACATCCACCTTGCATGTAAATCAATGTTTTCTGTTAAATAAGCAAATAAGATAAAATAAAAACAAAAATAAATGTAATATTGTTGGCTTGACAACTAGGTTACATGCTATTTCTAACTACTAGGGTGTCCTGCAAATAATTTAAGTGAAAATTGAAAAACTAAAGTTTAATATATTCATGTCTGTCATAGAAACTCTAGTATGTTTTTATGTATGAATTTTTTTCTTTCGTCTGCAGCTCTGCCAGTCTCTCTGGTGTGTTAACATATTATCACACCAGCCAGAACTCTTCTGTTATGGTTGCATTTGATCCAGTTATGATTTCACTACAGCAAACAAGACACACCTAGTACACATTTCTGCATATTTATCTGCTTCTTCTCGTTCTGGACTGGTTTGTGCTTGACATGTTTCCATCAAACCCAGTTGCTTCACCCGTGATTCATCTCAATAGTCTCCTTGGAGCACTTTCCTTATCCAGCTACTGTGATATGATCTGCTCTAATGGTGAAGTCAAAGTTTTCAGCAAATGTGCGTTACTACTTCTGCAGCCAGAAGAAGTCTCATGGATATTATCTCTTTAGTGTGGTACACATCCATACGATCCAAATGTTATGCATGTATGGCCTGAGCCCTTACAACCAGCCTGAGCCATGAAGATGTGGCTAACAATATTTCACAGGTTTTTAGGTCAGTACTAATTTCCAACTGTTATAAATGTCTGAATTGTTCTGACAATTTGAACTATTTGGGAATAACCATCCATTATCCATTATCAAACACGTTTATCCCTACTGGGGTCGTGAGGAGTGCTGGTGGTCATTGAGCAAGAGGCGGGGTCATCCCAGACAGGACGCCTGGCCATTGTAAGACAAAACAGAGTCAAACAGGACAAACAATCATCCACACAGGAGAATTTACAGAGACCAACTTGACAGTCATGTCTTTGGGCTGTGGAAGGAGAACCCACACACGCATAGAGAGAACATGCAAACATGGAAGGTTAAAACTTGACCTTTACAAATTCAAGCAGAACCAGAATGAGCTTCAGGTTCAGATCCAAACTCAAATGTTCACCTTTTATGGCGGAAATGACAGAACAGAAAACTAAAGGCAGCAGCTACAGGAACACATGCATTTTTTGAGAAGAATAAACTAAAATTTAATGTCTTTGGCAGTAGAAGTATAATTGTCTTGCGTTGGTCACCGTCAATATCAACTAAAAGTGAGGAGCTTTTAGTTGGTAGTCTGATGTATTTCTGATTTACTTATGGATTATAACTTTGGAAATCTCTCTCATAATAGTGAATGTGTAACCCTCTCTCTAGGTGGGTTCATGATGTCTGAGCTTGCCCAGGAATTTACACAGTGGATGTTGGGTGTGTTGGCAGAGGTGGGACTTTTTCTTGTCGGAACACGGAAGTCTGCACTTTATCTCCAGCTTCAGTCACAGGAATGTCAGGATAGCAGTTCACTGGTTTGGCCTCCATACACCCTGCTTCCTGATACACATCACAGGGAATTATAGTCTGAACAAAGATGATCTCTTGGGCTTGTTTTTACTGTTAATATTATTAAGCTTGGTAAATAAATAAATAAAAAACATAAAAAAGAGGAAGAAAGAATAATGTGCATTCTTTGTGTGGTATAAATATTTTTTTAAAGTGGAAGACCAAAGAAGTGTCTGGCTTCTCAGACTAACTTCAGCAGATAAATTGTATCTGGCACAAGAGGTGACAGATGCATCAACTTTCAGGAAAATATTCTCTGGAACCTTGTTGGTGACTAACTGTTATTTTACATTATCTTTCTAAAACATTCCCACACCTTCATCCCTTAAAATTCCGGCCATTTGACCCAGACGTACATAATTAGCTAATTTACATTCAATGCTACAATTAGGGGGCTGCACGATGGAACAGTGGTTAGCAGGTTGGAATCCCTGGTGTGTTTCTGCAGGACTTTGCATGTTTCATCCTGTGCATGTTCAGCTTCTCTCCTTGTACTCTGACTTCTTTCTGCTGTTAAAACATGTTGGAGGGTAGCAGCAGAGTCTGGAGGAGGTAAATAAGGATCAATGGGATGAAATGCATGAAACAGAGCAGCAGCAGGAGGAATGTGAACTCTTGTGAAATTTTCTGCAAGCAGTCATAGAAGGTGTGTCCTGGACATTGAACTGTTTGTTGTGACTTTATGATCATTTTATCAACAAAAGTATTTTAACAATGCCCGATGACACAGATCAGAGGTGGGAACAGAAGTCCTGCCGCCATGTGTCTTTGTAGGAGTTACATTTATTTTCACTTGGAAAGGCAAATTAGGAACAACATGCTCCGTATTTATTGTTTGGCACCATGTTGGTAAGATTCAAACAGGGACAAGATGCAACCTGCTTCCAGAAAGTCTGTATCATCCAAAAGGATCTAAAGCGTGGGTTGCACTGAGAGATAGCAATAACTGCCACTAACTACATCATTGTGTTGCTTCACTCTTGGATTAATCCAGGCTTAACTCAGTTTACTTCTAGTTGGTTCATAATGAAATTCATCGAGTTTATTTTAAATTCAGCTTACAAGACTTAAAACATTTAGTTCTGTTTAGCTGAAGAGAAAAAGCTTGCAGTCGGAACAGATCCAGGCCGACATGGACCAATGGGGTTCCTAACATTCCTTGATGCTCTCTTCGTGTTTTTAGTATAAACGAACGTTGAGTTCCCAATCCTGAAAAGTCATGTGTGGCTGTCCTATTTTTGTCCCACTGTTTTCCTTACTTGGAATGTAAAGCCAGTGCATTTAGCAAAGCCGTCTGATAAGCTTGTTAAAACCCTGAGTGGCTGCTACTCAGTTCCCAGCAGGCCTCAGCCCACTCAGTCATCCTCTGTGTAGTAGCTCACTACTCTCATGGTAATAATTTAAACTGAATTGCTCACAAACATTTGAGTATTTTACTTTTATTATCTGTGTGGCAATCCTTCCCAAGCATCCTGCGCAGTAGCTGACTGCAGCTGAAGAATCCAGACTGCCTGACTTTAGTCCTTGGTGATTTAAACCCCGCTTCAAGCAGTATGTGGTTCTGGATGTGTATGTATCTCATTGCTGACCGTATTTCTGTGCAAATAATCTCAGGGTATGAAACCAAAGCTAAAAGATGTTGTAACCTAAACTTTGAACACCACTGCTCTAATGTTTGCCCGTGACGTCTAACCCTACTATGGATGGAGAGGTTCATTCCTTACAACTCATTCATAGGTTCAATGCTATGACAAAAATATGCATTGTTATATAATACCCAAATACCCCAAATCCTGTATCTAAAAGGACCTAAGAATTTCTGTCCTTTATTCTTTGACTGCAACGACTCTTCAAGATTTAGCTTCTGCATTTAGTCAGTGTAACTATTAATTTGCTTCCAATTGGGGACAAAGACCACCCTTATCCCTGGTTGCCACTATGATTCCAAACATTTCTAAACATTTAGATAAACATCATATATGCAAGAACCTTCTATTTTGTTTTTTCATCTCCATATAATTCAATATAAGTGAGCATCTTTGCAACAAAAATTATCCTAAAGTGATTAATTCCATTGTATGCTGTTGGTGGCATACCATGGATTCACTGGTTTGCCACTTTCCTGACCAATTGGATCTTGATTGTTAACAAAGCTTTATGATCTGCTGTCATCAATGGTGCAGCTCCCAGGGATGTGAGTTCAGCTATTTTGTTCATGCCGTACAAATTCAACAAATCAATGCTCAGGTTCCAGGACACAGTTCGCTCACATGCTGATGACAGTTTGCTTTTGTCAACCCGTCACACTACAGTCAGAGCTACATGAGCATGTTCAAGATGTTCAACAGACAGATGAACTTAACATAAAAACAAAAACTGACAAAAAAATGTTTTTGCATTACTGACCGTCATAAATTCATAGTGAAGAAATTAACTCGATACTGTTTTAGAAAAATGTCAGTCATAATTGACCATATGAAACGAGATGATCAAAGCGGGAGAAAAAAGAAACTGTGCTTACTCTTTTACTTTTGGACAGTCATTTTCATGGATAACCATAGCAACAAGGTATTGTTTTTACAACTGGGAGCAGTTGTGAAAACTGGTAGCTTGAGCTTTTAAGATTGTTAAAACCAGTTTGAGCTATGCTTAGTGGTAACTATAAAAAGCAGCAACACAGTTTAGAGTTTGTGTGATCCATCCCAGGTTTTAAGATCATAACAGATTTTTATGCTTACTGAACGTGAAAGAATCCAGTTCCAAAAGAAAGTTTTTTTCTCAAGCAAAAAAACTCTAATTCAGATCTGAGTAGGAATGAAGACAGTTATCCTTTTGCTTTAAATAGGTTGTTCTCAACATGTGGTATATGATAACAGCTGATATTATGATTAGCATTATAGCCTGTTGGTCTCAATGTTCTACTACATGGGCCTTGTGTCCATGATATCCTAAGATTAGAGACATATTTTGGTACAGGGGGTCTCTTCCAGCCAAACTGTGGGGTACTCTCACACTGAATGCAACAATCCCTAAGTTTCAACCTCCTTATGCTTTAAATTTTCCTTTACTTACAGTATTTGATATTTTTCCCATTACATTTTTTGTGTCTATTAGTATGGATTAATATAGACTGCACCTGATTTGTGCTATTTGTGAGCAACAGTGTCTCTGTGCTCTTGTGGACTGAACAGGTTTTAAGTTTGACAGAAGAAATCTACTAGAAAATCTACTAGAAAAGCAGGATCATTAACTGCAGGCACAGGATGTTTGATGTTTTGGATGATAGGATGTCTGCTGGACTGCTGAGTCAGAGCTGCTGGTAAAAATTTAGGTTCCAAGCAAAATGAATCATATGTTTCATAGAAGAGCTCCACAGACTTTTTAGAATCGCACATGATTTAGTTTCCAGATATGATTTGAGATTTCAAGACGCTGCTACAGTCTTCTCTCTTTGTGTGTGTTTGAGTGTGTATGTGCATGAGCGTGTGTATGTGTGTGCACATGTACTTGTACATGCTACATATAGAGAAAATGTAGTTAATCAACAAAGGGAGTTATATTTTGGGAAGTGAGGACATTTTCCTGATCCTCACTTTTTTCCAGTTGTACTGAGCTCTGCTGGTTAGATGAATTAAGTTTTGGGTGAGGTTAGGGTTAGTTTGAAGTCAATACAAAGTCCTCAGACTGACAGAAGTACAAAGATGTGTGAATGTTTGTGTTTATAAATTTAGTCTGTGTAAGATGTACCCATCTCCCTGTATGGAAGTCCTTCATGCATGTTCTTTGCATATGTTACAGGAATATGCATCATATGACGACGGTTCTGAGTATGGTTGCAGTGCTCTCGTGGAATGGCTCTGAGCAGAGACATCCTAACAATCTGTTCAGCAAACAGGAAGTGATAGGGGACGCCCAGTCTTAAAGGCATTTCCCCACCCTCAAGAAGAACATTTCCTTTTCCACACAACTTAAAGCAATTATTAGAAATGTAGCTTTTGAAGCTATAACAATCATGGTGTTGATACCAACATATTCAATCAATGAATAATGGTGTTATTTCCTGGAAATGTGTTTTTCAAAGCTAAATTTGACAGTTATCACAAATGACTTGATCTCCAACATGAGGTAACATTAATACACTACATTCTTTATACCTCCATCCTCCACAATACCTCCATCCTCCACAATACACACACACACACACACACACACACACACACACACACAAATGCTTCCTGGCAAGGAAAAGGAAGGAACAATGTAAACAGGAGGTACTCAGATGTTACCTTCTACCTCAGCCTCAACTCAACTCAAAGTTAAATGTAATGAGCCAAGCTGTTATTGTGTGTCCTCACCCACTTTATTCATAAAACACATTTTGAAATCTCCAGTTGTCATGGTGCTGTACAAGCTACATGCAAAGATAAATAATCAAGCTGACATTCAGTGCATAGAATGTCTGTGTGTTATAGAGACTAAGCATATAAATAAATCAGCTGAACAACAGGGTAAACAGTAAAACTAGCTGACACAGTTGATGCAGACTGTTTGTGCGTGGTTGTTTGTCCTGTGTGCCTCTGTGTTACCTTGTGATGGACTAGCAAGCTTTCCAGTGTGTTCCCCTCCTCTCGCTCATTGTTGCTGGAGATACGGACACTGCAAGGCAAGGACAAGCACGGATGGATGGAAGAATGGATGGATGGGCACCTCTGAGTTTTAGGAACAAGTAAAAAATATAAACGACCTTAGGGACCTTAGCACCCTACATGGGGTATAAAAACCTCAGAGGTTCTATAAAGAGGTTCATCTAAGAATGAAAAACCACAAGTACAATTTTAAAATGAACCCTACAAAGCAGCTGTCTTCACAAGTAAGTAAAATGTGTTAGAGACATGTGGTTAATATCAACATACAAGTGCAATAACTCTTGATAAATACAATGATGCATGCTCCAAAATTCTATATGGCCAAATTCACCTCATGAATTATAAGTTCTACAAAAAAAAAGCATTTTAGCTACATATAATTTTAGACTATTTAAATGCACTGTGAAAAGCAGCTTTTTGGTGATTAAAGTTAAAATGATCGCCTGAAAGATGTTTGCAATTGTCTTTGGCAATATTCTCCATATATTCTACATAAACTACAGCTTTCTCTCATCATCCATGACATACTGAGAGTAAGTTGCCTTTAACTGAAGATAATATTTTCCCTGGAAAATAAGAGTTCCATGGAAGCTCTTATTTTCCAACATATGCTGCTCCAGCTGGATCTGTAATCAAAGGTTTCCTCTCTGAGGCCTCCAGACCAGCCATGTGCTGTAAGGAGTGGAAACTATAATGAGTCTGTTGTGCTTCTGTACGGTTCATCTGGTGATCACTGCTACACACAGAACAAAGCTTAACTTCTTCTCAGTGGAGGACATTCATATGTGTATGTTCTTGAAAGGTTTAAAAGTGTGTAGGCAGGAAATCTCCTTTAATAACAATAATAATAAATGGACTGACTGACACCATATGTGTGATTTGGACAAAGTTTGGCTCACATCCAGACCACAGATTGGTGGGTACATGATTCAGTTGTACCCAGCTGGTGTGTGTAAAATGGGCATGCTCTTTACCTCATTACTGTAAGATGATGTAAGAGGTGCTCTTACCTCATTTGTGTTGGTGTCACTTACCTGCATGGGGTTTGTGGTCAGTCTCCCCATCGACTCAGTTCAATTGGGGACCAAAATTGCAACATTTGTTTAATTTTAATTTTCAGATGGTGCAGTTCACTTTCACACTGCACTGAGTCAGACGATCCAAACTCATTGAAAAACCTGCCCCCCTCCCCACCCCCCCCCACACCATCTCCTCGTATCTGGTGGGGCTGCACCAAGAACTACCTACACTGTAAAAAAGAGTCCGTAAATTTCACAGCAAGAAATGGTAAAATACAACTGTAAAATCCAAAACAGTTTATTACCGTAGAAAATACATGGAATCACCGTCAGTCAACACTGCAAAATAATGGCAGAAAATGGTAAAATAGTTACGTTTGCTGACTGTAATATAAAAAAGCACTTAATTACTGTAGAAAATACATGGAATTACAGTAACTCCACACACACACACACACACGCACACACACGCACACACACACACACATACACACACACACACACACACACACATATTAATCAGCAAAAATTCCAAATTTTGCTGATTTTTTTAAAGGTTTTGTTGGCTCTAATGGCCTTATTTGAAAGTAATTTGACAGGAAAGAGGGTTATGAGAGAGAGGGGAGACATGAGGCAAATGTTGCCAGGCTGAGAATTGAACCTGTGACTGTAAAAGCCCTGAAGAAGGGGAGAATTTTAATAAAAGAGCCGGACACAGTGCTTCTGCTCCAGCGATTAATATTATCTAAGTTAGCTTACAAACATACACAACATATCAACATATCAACGTTGACACAGCCATACGTTAGCAGCGGTGCTAACAATGGAGCTAACAGAGCTAACAATGAAATGTAACATTCAGAGCGTCCAAAAAAACTCACAATCTTTCTGAAAGTTAAGAAACAAATGTACAATCTACAGGTATGTGTATATATATGTATATATATATGTATAAAAATTAAAAAAAAAATTCCCTTCTCACCCTCCGCGGGTGGTCTCTTTCATCCTCTGAGCTCGGGTCCTCTACCAGAGGCCTGGGAGCTTGAGGGTTCTGTGCAGTATCTTGGCTGTGCCTAGAACTGCACATTTCTGGACTGAGATGTCTGATGTTGTTCCTGGGATCTGTTTGAGCCACTGCTCCAGTTTGGGGGTGACTGCCCCGAGGGCCCCGATGACCACAGGCACCACTGTGGTCTTCACCTTCCAGGCCTTCTCCAGTTCCTCTCTGAGGCCCTGGTATTTCTCCAGTTTCTCATGCTCCTTTTTCCTGATGTTGTGGTCACTTGGTATTGCTACATCCACCACAACGGCTTTCCTCTGTTCTTTATCCACCACCACAATGTCCGGTTGGTTTGCCATTACCATCTTGTCTGTCTGGATCTGGAAGTCCCACAGGATCTTAGCTCGGTCATTCTCTACCACCTTTGGGGGTGTTCCCCACTTCGATCTCGGGGCTTCCAGTCCATATTCTGCACAGATGTTCCTGTACACTATGCCCGCCACTTGGTTATGTCGTTCCATGTACGCTTTCCCTGCCAGCATCTTGCACCCTGCTGTTATGTGCTGGACTGTCTCAGAGGCCTCCTTGCACAACCTACACCTTGGGTCTTGTCTGGTGTGGTAGATCTGAGCCTCTATTGCTCTGGTGTTTAGGGCCTGTTCCTGGGCGGCCAGGATGAGGGCCTCTGTGCTGTCCTTGAGTCCAGCTTTCTCCAGCCATTGGTAGGATTTCCTGATATCAGCCACTTCAGTTATTTGTCGGTGGTACATCCCATGTAGGGGCTTGTCTTGCCATGATGGTTCCTCCAGCACCTCGTCCTCTGTTCCCCATTGTCTGAGACATTCGCTGAGCACATCGTCCATTGAGGCTTTGTCCTTGATGTATTTATGGATCTTGGATGTTTCATCCTGGACAGTGGCTCTCACACTCACTAGTCCTCTGCCTCCTTCCTTACGGCTTGTGTACAGTCTCAGGGTGCTGGATTTGGGGTGGAACCCTCCATGCATGGTTAGTAGCTTCCGAGTCTTAACGTCCGTGGCCTTTATCTCTTCCATTGGCCAGCTAATTATTCCGGCAGGGTATCTGATTACTGGTAAGGCATAGCTGTTTATTGCACTGATCTTGTTCTTGCCATTGAGCTGGCTTCTCAGGACTTGCCTTATTCGTTGGAGGTATTTGGCTGTGGCTCCTTTCCTTGTGACCTCATCGAGGTTGCCATTTGCTTGTAGTATTCCCAGGTACTTGTAGCTGTGCTCTATGTCTGCTATCATTCCCTCTGGGAGTGAGACCCCTTCTGTGCGGACGACCTTCCCTCTCTTTGTAACCATCCGGCCACACTTCTCTAGTCCGAATGACATCCCAATGTCAGTGCTGTAGATCCTGGTGGTGTGGATCAGTGAGTCGATGTCTCGCTCGCTCTTGGCGTACAGCTTGATGTCATCCATGTAGAGGAGGTGACTGATTGTGGCCCCATTCTTGAGTCGGTATCCGTAGCCAGTCTTGTTGATGATTTGGCTAAGGGGGTTCAGGCCTATGCAGAACAGCAGTGGGGACAGAGCATCTCCTTGGTATATGCCACATTTGATGGACACTTGTGCAAGTGGTTTGCAGTTGGCTTCAAGGGTGGTTTTCCATAGCCCCATCGAGTTTGCAATGAAGGCTCTTAGAGTCCTGTTGATTCTGTACATCTCTAAGCATTCAATGATCCAGGTATGTGGCATTGAGTCATAGGCTTTCTTGTAATCAATCCAAGCGGTGCACAGGTTGGTGTGTCGGGTTTTGCAGTCTCGGGCGACTGTGTGGTCTACAAGGAGTTGGTGTTTGGCTCCTCTGCTATTTATGCCGATGCCCTTCTGTGCCGTGCTCACGTATTTATCCATGTGCCCGCTTATCTTAGCTGCTATGATGCCTGACATGAGCTTCCATGTTGTAGAGAGACAGGTTATCGGCCGATAGTTGGATGGGACTGAACCCTTTGAGGGATCCTTCTGGATCAGGATTGTGCGCCCTTCAGTTAGCCATTCAGGGTGAGTCCCATTCTGTAGCAGCTGGTTCAGTTGAGCTGTCAGTCGCTCATGGAGGGCAGTGAGTTTCTTTAGCCAGTAGGCATGGATCATGTCAGGCCCTGGTGCTGTCCAGTTTTTCATACCCGAGACTCTTTCTTGGACATCTGCCACAGTGATGGTTACCGGGGCTTGTTCAGGGAGGTTGCTGTGGTCCTCTCATAGAAAGGTTAGCCACTGTGCATTGCTGTTGTGGGACGCCTCCCTTTCCCATATGCCTTTCCAGTATTGTTCAGTATCCAGCCTTGGTGGGTCTGCTCTGTTGTTATTACCCTGCCATTGAGAGTACACTTTAGCTGGTTGGGTGGAGAAGAGCCGGTTAATCCTCCTGGCTTCATTCTCTCTTGTGTATCTCTTTAGGCGGCTGGCCAAGGCTTAGAGCCTTTGTTTGGCAGTTTCGAGTGCTTCAGGTATGGGCATCTGGCTGTACTTCTTAGGTACTGATCTTTTCATTGCACCTCTTTGGAGCTCTGACAGTTGGCTCACTTCCCTCCTTGTTATCTTGATCTTAGCCTCTAACCGTCTTTTCCATGATGGATATTGGGTCTCATGGTTGCTCTTATAGCCGAGCATTTCAAGGATCACTGATGCTGAGTTGTATATCAGCTCATTGGTTTCTGTTATGGTGTTGGTAGGGATTGTTCTCAATGCTGCATTCACATCTTCAATGAGACTTTCTGATGGTACTTCACTCAGCCGTTGTAATTGGCGTCGGGGTTGCCTGGTGTTCATTCGGGCCACAATTCTTTCTCTCAGGTCAGTTGCTGTCTCGTTCAGCTTTGATAGTTCGTTCATTACTGGGGCTGCATACCCAGTCTCGGGGTGGGGAGTTGTAGTTAATTCCCCCCTGACCTTACATCCGGGCTCCTCCCTCTTGCCGTAGCATTTGTGTTGTATCTCGTCAATCTCAAGTTGTGATAGCAGTTGCCGTTTGCGGATGTTGGAACACTGAGCTACTAGTTGTTTGGCAGTCATTGTAGACTGTGGGTGTCAAAGTAACCATTCCACCCTCAGTCTTTGCATGTAGCCCCTCTGACTAGGGTTACTTGAGTAGTAGCATTCCAACAGATCCATGTTTTCGTCTCTTGCCCTGTATATATATATATATATATATAGATATATATATATATATATATATATATATATATATATATATCTATATATATATATATATATATACTCATACCCGAAGAAGGGGAGAATTTTAATAAAAGCGCCAGACACGGTGCTTCTGTTCCAGCAATTATTAATATCTAAGGAGGAAGTTCCGGTGCTCTTCACTATAGCAAGCGCAAGCGCTAGACTCCCCCTGCTGGTTGAATCTGACCACTGCTTCAGCCAAATCAGACTAGGCAGCCTCTGAAATAACCAAATTTCAATCTATCACACAACCACCGGCATGAGGACTAAGGCCTCAATTCATGGGTTGTGCTTCACCCCTGCACCACCACAGCACCCCTTGCTGATGTTTATATCTATGATGTAAAAGCATAAACCAGACTGCAAAAGTAATTTACATAGATTAGAATGCTGGTGTGATACTTTGGTTTGTTTTTTAAAAAATTAATCTATAAAGACTTTGATATATCAAACTGAAATCTCAAAGGAAGACCAGGTGTCAAACTAATCCACTGATTTCAGGGCAAACTCCTACAGCCAACGCCACCATCTTTGTGAGAGACAAATCGACCATAGACTTGTCACATTTAGAGGACTGTATGGTAGGCCCTGCTGCTTGGGTGAAGGTGAAGTTGGGTAAAGGGCGATGCCACCTAATTTTTCACTTCCGTCAGCATCTTTAATTTACCAAAAGGACATGGCCAATTTTACTAAGGGAAAACCACAGCTGCCGGTATCTTACCGTATTTTAGTAAATATGGTAAGATACCAGCAGCTGTAGTTGACAGACATTTATCGTATTTTAGAAAATACTGGAAGTTTTGGTCGACAGAACTTTACCGTATTTTATAAAATACAGTAAAATACTGACAGCCAGTATTTTACTGTAATTTTACGGTGGAATTATGGCAACCCCACAATGTAATAAAGAAATGTAGATTTTACGGTAAAATGCCGGCAGCTGGGGTTGGCGAAATTCCACTGTAAAAACAATTACAGGTTGTTGGAACGGTTCCTTATTGCAGCTTTCCCCCTCTTTTACCACCAGAGGGTGCCAAGAGACTATTTTCTCCTGAGGGCATTGCCGTGGTTCCTGGATTCCTGCACAGCTGCAATTAATCAGATCATCTGGAGGAGTATATGAGGACGGAGCTGCCGACACTTCAGCTCCATTGTGTTAGCCAGTATTTGGTACTCCAGCCCTCCGAGCTTCTCACTGTGATTGCCTGTTGTGGACCTCAAATGATCCTTCTTCCTCAGGTTATTCCTCGTGATGCTGTGGACCCACTGGTTGCCAGAGTTCCACTGACATCTTCGCAGGAAACCAAATACCCTGGATACCAATACCAGGATACCCTGTCGTCAGTCTCACTCGCTCCTCACCTCCTGTGATCCAAAGCTTATCTGTCCACCCTCCACCGCAGTCTCTTTGTCGGTGAAGCAGCAACCCTCCACCTGAACCAAACCCCAGTAACCATAGTGATTCTTACCTACAGACAAGCTCTACCTCCACCCAAGTAAGACCAGTCCGTTTAGTCTGACACTGCCGTTTTCCACAACCCCTGAACTCACCATCTCTCTTTTTTTACCTCCCAGTGCTCCAGTGATCCAGATTGCAGACTTTCCCTAGATCCTGATTGTTGATCATTATTTTGTGTTTACAATAAACTTATTTAACTGATTTCTGTTCTCCGCCTGGTGTTCTGCATGTGGATCAAGAAATTAGACTCCATTATAACATACAGCTAAAATCTTTTTTTGTTTGTTTAACGGTAAAACGCCGGCAGCCGGGGTTGCGGAAATTCAACCGTAAAAAACAATTACAGGTAAAATCTGCTTTTTGTTTAAAGGTGGAATTTCGGTAACCCCATCTGTCCGCATTTTAAAACGTAAAATCTACGTTTTCTTTTTTACAGTGTAGGGAATCAACACAAAACTTCTGGAGAAGACCAGTGCAACTTCCTTCTCCACAAAACGTAAACAAAAATGGAGCGGTGTCAGATTTTAGCTGTTGAATGATTTCTCATTCAGCAGTGGCTAGTGCATCACTAGCCACTGCAACTAGTGATGCTCCTGTCGGCAACATTACTATGGACTGAGTCATGTCCACAAACCCAGACTGTTCCATTGCTGGACCTGCCACAAAAATGGTGCTCTTTTTTCTTTCCTGATTTCTATAAATATTTAAGAAAATTGCCTATCCCTTCAGATATAAAACATGTATTCTTCCTGGATAAACAGTTTGGTTTCTGTCAGTTCTGTCAAGATGCAAGAGAGAACTAAACAAATTTACCTTTTATATTGGTCAATAATTTAATTTTACATAATTACCACTGTTCCAAAACTGTATTGTAATGGTACGGTTTTTGCTGAGGGACCGGGGAGACATTTTTCTATTAGTTTGGACTAATAGAATACTGGACTATCAGGTGTGAAAACACCCTAACACACAATATGACCCCCCAGGTTCCTCTGTGGTTCCCTTCAGTCCCGGTTCTGGCTGGCTACTAGATGTTCTGAAAACATAGCTGCACTCCAGAGTTTACTCCGTGGCCAATCAGGTCCTGTCCTGGTCATACCCATAGACATGACTATGGTCATACCAGCTGCCAGACAAACCTTATAGTTTCCACTCTTGATAGTTGGAATGTGAAACTACTAATGTTTTTAGTCACTGATGTACTGTGACCAGAGCTACTACTACAGTCAACAACAACAGTAATAATGATGGTAAAGGAATAAATAATGTAATTAATTTCAGATATTAAACTTAATGACTAGGCTTAAAACTTTCCTTTTTGATAAAGTTTATTAGTATAACTTATGTTATCCTGTGCTACTTATGTATTCTGCAGAAAAGCTACTGGAAAAATTGTCCTCTGACCACTTTTTCTCACTTTCTTCTACAACTCTCCAATTTGCATTATTTGCTGTTCCTTCAGCTGTTAATTTTTTGTTTTCTTCAGTTATTTTTCTCTCTGGAGAAGCTACTCCTGGTCTAGCATTCTGTTTGGCTGTGATTCCTTTCTGTAGGAGCGCATCAGCTGAGATAATGTTGACATCACTTAACTGTTCTCCCTCTCCTGTTATTAACAATTTACTTTCATGAACATCAAAAATAATCCTCCATCAGTTCATCTGTTTCTTCTTGTGCATTCTTCTCTTTCTTCTCTAGTTGGTCATGGCAGGTGGCCACTTTTACTGAGCTGGAAGTTTATTCCTGTTAAAGGGGAGTTTTTTCTTTCCACTATCTCTACATGCGTGCTGGGTATGAAGGATTGCTGTACAGTCAATGACAAAAAGACAATGCAAGCTGGTGTTGCTGTGTGTTCGTCCACAAGGAGTGAATGCTCTTGTAGCACTCACTCCTTAGATAGAAACTGAATAATAGCATATTGTATTGTTTGATAACTAGGATAAATTGAAATATGTTTATAATTGTTTTTGCAAAGTGCCTTAAGATAACATGTGTGGTGAATTCCCATTATATAAATAAAATTTAATTGTATTCAAATGTTTTTGTATCTTCAAAGAGTAATTGTGGATGGTGATACTTTGGGCAGGAAAGATTTCCAGTAGCTGTAAGTCTTGCAACAAATCTGAAGAGGCCTTCAGATTGAAGACACTGTTGCTTTAAAACAGTCTCATAACTGTCATAACATGCTAAAAACTCAATATGCAGGTAGTATGCTGTGTATGAGTACGGAGTGACACTCAGGATAATTGTCTGAGTGCCAAGGAGAAACCCAACAGATTTACTTTCACAAGTGGAGAATTGCAGATTTCCCTACAATGCTCCACTGAATAAAATTAAAAATAAAAATTGCTTTGTGTTTATTTAAAGTGCAATGAAGATAGAGACAGAAAAGAAAGAAATTCATAATTTATAGTTGTACTATTTATACACTAATTTTATTCTGAGCATCGTTTTAATTCTTCACACCGTTTCTCTGCACCTTGCAGAAGACTGACAACGGCAATAAAGATTTATTTTATCTTTCTCCAACATTCTGCCAACATGATTGGTGCAATAATAATAATAATAATAATAATAATAATAATAATAATAATAATAATAATAATAAAAGGAGAGCATTCCTTTTCCATGACAGCTCTGTATTGTGCACCAGATTACACTAGTATGGATGACGTAATCAGTGCAGTACGCAGCCATAAATGTAGTATGTTGACGTCATAGCCGGACAGCCCTTATTTGGTCAAACCCCGCACCGAGACTCAGCTCTAAAAGCGGCGCTTTCTGGTGAACTCAGTATTGTAAGAGAGAATAAAAGAGGGGGAACAGCAGGATAAACCCCGACAAGCTGAACTGGACTTTGTTTCTTTGTATTTGACAGAATGAAGCTCCAAACATCTCTCGTCATGGTCCTGCTCTCCACACACTGCGCGTCCGGTGAGTTCAGTTTGGAAGATGTTTCTGATCTTTGATTTGAAGTTATTCTCTGGTCAGGTCTGCGGGAAAAAGGTATTTCATGAAATTCCAGTTAGATCTAAGGTTTAGTCAAGCTGAATAAAATGATCAGAGAGAATACTTCACCTTTTAGTGGCTTGTCGTTCCACTTATGTGCTGATTTGCACATCTATATCTATATTTCTATATCTATATTTCCGCAGTCAAAGGCTTCCGACAGTGTTAGTTTAATAGTTTATCAACCCAACAGGCTTTTTTAAGGTGTAAATGGGATCATGTAGTTCGCTGCTTATCGCCCTTCTTCATGTTCATTTAGCTCGTTGTGACTTTGTGATTGATTGGTTATGTTTATGTTTTTATCTCTGTCTTCTGTTGTGCTACGTTTTTATTTTTTTAAAGTGCTAAATAAATAAACTTGGTATGGTTTAATTAGGTAAACCTTAGCTGGAACCGTCCTTATTACCTCGGCATTAAAATAAATGCTTGATGTTAAAACTTAAATTCAGTTGAGTATATTTTTATAAAATACAAGGCATCAGTTCAGTCCAATCATATCTCCCTTTAGCTACTGAACAGTGCATGAATTTCAGTTCATTATTGAAATGGTTTAAGAAGCTTTCTATCTTTGGAAACCCAGCAGATTCCATCAAGTCCCTGACTTGAAGCATTCACTCCTGGATCAGATTAGTAATTAAATGAATAATAACAAAAATTCAATCTAAACTTTCAGTCCCATTTCCAGTAAAAGATGGAATACTCTAACAAATTTTCTGCATGATGAGCAAACTAACTCCTGAAAACAAGTCTAACTGAAAACTGTTCAACCAACAGGGGCTGCATACTCGTATCCCCGGGCTCAGAATGTCACTTGGAGCTCCACCAACTTTAAAACTATCCTGAGCTGGGGACCCAGGCCCTCTGCGAATTACTCATACACTGTGGAGTTTTTTGTGTAAGTACCAGAATGTTTCTGAACTTGCAGCATGTCTTGTGTTCTCTGATGATGGAGCTAACTAAATAATAGCAATCCTTGGTAACACTTTATTTGAAGGGGGGTGAATAAGACTGTCATGACACTGTCATAAACATGACATAACACCTGTCATGAACATGAATAAGCCTTCATGAATATTTATGACTGTTGTCATAAAGTGTCATTCGGTAAATTATGACATTTTAACACAAAGTTGACTTTATTCAAAATGTCTTTGTTATGGCAACTTGACATTAACCAGGAAATCATTACTGATATAAATTTGTTATAAAAGTATTACTGATTGCACTTTAAAAATTAGGTAACTTTATGTTATTACAGGTAAAGTTTATACAGTAATGATTTCCTGGTTAGTGTCATAATTTACCGAATGACGCTTTATGACAGTCATAAATATTCATGAAGACTTATTCATGTTCATGACATGTGTTATGTCATCTTTATGACGGTGTCATGACAGTCTTATTCACCCCCCTTCAAATAAAGTGTTACCCAATCCTCTTTACAAATATGCCCCATTACAATGTTGGCCCAGACATTTTTAGTTCAGGAGGCCTACCATAATTGACCAGAAAAAATCCCAGAAGCAGATAAATATTTGCAAAGTGATATGAAGATGGAAAATAGCTTTACAAAAAGCGCATCAAGAGTTGACTAAATCTTTATGAAATAAATATAATGCAATTTGTTAGAACTAAAACATGAATACTAAAAGTTTCATAAATACATACAGCCCAGCTAACAAACAAATGTTTGCAAGTCGTCTGTGAACGTCGTCTGAAAGTCGAACGTCGAATATTTGGACCTGACGTTCAGCAAACGTCTGAACATTCGTTCCCAATTAATTTTCTTTTTTTTTTTTTTTTTGCTGTCATCTCACTTGATTTAGTTTTTATATCTTTAAAACTTTTATGGCTGTTATTTTTTTTAAATTAAATTTTAATTTTTTTCTTCTTATACAAAGTGAATACTTCAGAATGTTGTATGAAGGTTTTTGAACGTCTTCTAGATGTTTTTATAAATGCTGCTTTGAAAAACTTCCAAAACAAACTTAGGCATGAAAACGAGCTTCTCTTTATATCTGTCTACCAAACTTATGCATTTTTAAGATGTTTTTTGTTAGTCTTGCTGTTATTCTAATGCAAACATCTCTTCAATGTCTGAATAAAATAATAAAAAAAAAACTAATTTAATCTAAAAAAAAATACATGGAATTTGTTGATTGATTGATTGAAACTTCTCTGTGTGTACTTAGAAAGAAACGAGTATCTGTTGTAGTTTTAACAAATTACATTTGTTGGCTTTATTACTGATAAATATTTATATACAAAATACCACACAAGAATATCTCAGCAATCATTATTTATATTATTTTAATAATATTGCTAGTACATGACATGAATTTCAGTCAGAATTAACATTCCTCATCACCTCCCCACGTAGGGAGGGGCACTGGGGCTTATCTACAGATGAGAGGCGGGGTGACCCAGGACAGGTCACCATCGCAGGGCAGCACAGAGACACACAGGACCAGTGGCACAAAAAGTGCGTGGGGGGGGCAGGGGATGGGGGTTAGGGAGTGGGGGGTAGGTAGAGTGAGCGTATGTTGTGTACAAATCCACCTGAGAAATGTAGCGCGTGCTCCTTCACCTTCACCGGTGGGGGGAGCACCGATTTATGTGTTCACATCCACCTGAATAATATGTAGTTCAGACCTGCACAGGACAAACAGCCATTAGAGAGATCAATCAACCTAACGGTCAGTTTTGGACTAGAGGGCCGATTGATCGGCCACCGATCATAAACGGCCAATTTCCGTGAAGAAGTGTCTGATCTGTGATTGCCGATCACTCTCGTGTTGGGTCCGTGTATTTTCAGGTAGTTTGTTTTTTTGTTTGAAATGAAAAATAAAAAAACAAAAATAGACTTGTTTTTCATTTACTAAACCAAAATCGGAAATCGGATAATGAATTGGGTTGGTCCGTGTGTTTTCAGGCAGTTTGTTTTTTCGTTTTGGTTCAATAAAATAAACGAGTCTATTTAACAGCAGGATTTTACTCAGTGTATTATAAGCCTGGCAGGTCACCAGGCTTTTTTCGCCCCCCACCCCCAAGTAAAGCCTAATTATTTATTTATTTATTTATTTTCAATAAACCAGAAATCCATGCATCTCAGCATTTTACCAGCAGAGCAGAATCTTTCCTTAAAGATGTTTTTATAGTTGATGCATTGATCAGGGCATGAAACTGGCCCCATACCACTGGTGCCTCTGGGCTGTGGCCACCTCTGAAGTTTACCTGTGAGTGTAGCTGTGGTACAGTGTCTTTAAGTATTTTGCATGTTTACGTCTAAATTTGGTGAACATATTACCAGATAATTTCTAAATTATGCCAGATAACAAATTAACATTTATACATAACGCAAAAAATTAACAGCCAATCCAGTCAGTGATTGGCCCTCATGGGTGATGGGAATCGGCAGCAAATAGGGGGATTCTTACTTTGGACTGTGGGAGGCAGTGCTAGCCCGTAGGGCCCTAGGTGAAATTTAGTTTTGGGGCCCTCTATTTCTATAACAAATTGCAAGGTCTCCCTCAGAAAACTTGCTAAGCCCGGCAGTCCATCGTATTTTTATTTTAATTTTTTTTTTATTAAAAGATGCTAAGTAGACAGGAAATGTAAAAATATTACTGGATAATTATGGGCTACAGGAAAACATCGCCAGTGAAACAAAAGTTAAATCCATAACTTAAAAACAACAAATTCAAAAAATACAAATAAAATGAATATCAATTATTTGCACTAACCCTAACCCTAAATTAAGTCAGTGGCTCCATCAGGCCCCCCAGGGTTTCAGGGGCCCCATATAGGCTAATATTTTAACACAGGCCACAGATACATAAATGTAACATTTGTTTATTGAGATGATCAATGCTGCTAAATTTGATTGAATGGTTTCAGCATACATAAATTAAAATATTTTAAATGTTAACATTAGGAGCTGACTGTCGGGTGGAGCAGTCAGTTTACCTTTACAAAGTAAAACAAGTTTACTTTGTAAAGGTTCAAAGAACAATATTCACAATTAGATTGTTTTGTTACCATAGCTACAATCTGATGCTATGAGTTTAATCTTTGACATTGATCTCTGTTTGTTCACAAATACATCTTACTAAACTACAATTATTACTTTTTAGATTGGTCAATTAAACTACCCCCTCCTCCCAGAATTGACTAAATCCATGTTGAAAAGCTGTTAGTGCTGCTGATGTTCTTATCCAGAAGAGGGGCCTCTAAGTAAAATTCTGCTCAAGGCTTCATGCAAACTTGGACAGGCCCTGCACAATGAGTTAAATTCGCTGCACTGTGCAACAGGACAAAGGGGAGATTTAATTTATTTGGCTTTAGTAGCTCTTAGCTAACCAAGCGTTTTTTTGTACATTTTTTGGGCAGTTCTCAAAAACGACTTTCCCAAAACGAATTCCATATATCTCAGGAACTACAAGGTGTATTTGACTGGTTCAGGTATCAAAATAAAGGTAATATTACAGAGAATATTCTAAAGGTCTAAAAATCAACATTTGTATTCCAAATGTATACGGCACACAGTGGCACAAAAAGTACAAAATAAAAATAATAAATTGTAATAAAATACATTACATATTGTGGATCTTCCTTAAAACATGCAGTGGAAACCCAGAACCTCCAGCAATGCACAATACAGGTTCTGACCACTTACTGGACCAAATTTCATTCCAAAAAAATGAAGCACAGACATTTTAGAAAGGAATTGGTTGATAAAATTCCAGGCGAACATTCTAAATATGCCATTTTTGGAAATTTTGGCACCGTGTGTAATTACAAATTTCTCTCTCTTTTTTTATTTATTTATTTTTCCCTCCAACATATATCTTGCTATAAGTATTATTTGCAATTAATAATAGTTTGAGTATATAGGCAGTATCCATGGAGACAGAAAAGTTGAAAATAGTGAGAAATCACGAGTGTGGAAACATTTACTCTAACATGGATTATGAACATGACACAAAAAAGGTAGGACTGAATTTATGTTTTTAGCTTTGTGAAATTAGCTTTTTGTTTCATCTTCTTTAGCTGCTGGTTCAGTGAGTTTTGCACGCAGCTTGGTGATTCTAGTATTGTTGGAAACGGCAGAGCTGTTGTTTTACTCAGATAGTTTGTGTGCATTGGGCCTGTTGCACTGTCATTGACTGTCATTCTAGATATTAAGACCACTTTGCTTGAGGATGAATCTCCAGTCATCAGCATCGGTCACTCTCGCCTCCCCACCCCTCCATGGCTTCTTTGAAGATTCATGCTCCAAAAATGGTTAAGTGTTAATATTTCTGAAACTCCATAAAAATATATTCCTTTGTTCCATTTTTCATCCTTATGTTTGTTGTTTGTTGTGATCCAGATACCAAAACTGGCTGTCTTACTCAAGACTGTCCAGCGCAGTACATATTGGTGTCCCTGGCCAAACTCCAATTTTAATTTCATACATGTTGTATTGAAGAAAAGTGTAGTAACCATACTGTTTTTTGCACAGTCAGACCTTTTGATAAGCAATATATGAATGAAAGCGACGTGTGTAACATGAACGTACGTTATTCCACGTTGTTCCATGTTTTCTAAGGGTCAGGGTGGGTTAACTCTACCCCCCTTGTTCTAATTATGGTGCATGTTTTGAAATAAATGCATCTCAGAAAATCATTGCCTCTTTATTAAATCTTTATTTTCCAAATAATTTTTAAAAGTTCAAATAATAAAAAGTATATCTATGTAGTATTAATTAAAAATAACTCTTATAAAATTAAAAAATACTCTGGGAGAGTTAATATTTAAGATTTAACACTGGGTTAATGTTAGATGACTAACTCCAGACAGATTTGGTATTTGACACTCTTCAAAAAGAGTTAAATTAACATTTTCTGGTGTGGACCCATACAGACACTTTAAAAGTGTTGAAATCAAATCTGACAGAGTTAATTTGGGTCTGATGGATTTGCTATGTGGAAACCATGGTAACCTTCCTTTTCACTACAGTAACTCGTTTAAGTGAAAGTTCTTTAGTTGTATCTGATTTATAGAAGAATCTGAAGACCCTGATGGAGTGAAGCATCATGCAGTGACACAAGTCAGTGTCACTATGAAGCAGTCGCTTTCAATTTAATCTAACCCTGCTCATGATGTTTTGAGCTTCACATCATGTTATATGTCAGAAACATATCTGAAGTGTTGCTTTGATTCTTCCATGCATTTTTGAGAAATTCTTTAATCTCCAGTGGCAACCATTCATTCAGCTGTCCAAAATGCCTTGCTGGACTTAGCATCACCTTCCAGATACACAGTTCTTAAGAGCTGCAGTTTCCAACATTCCTCCATCACTCCTCAGCTCTGCATGTCTGCTGAGCTCATTATAGGAGCAACGTCTCAGTGCAGCACTGCTAAAACCATTGTTAAAGGGTTAATAGAGGAGCCATGTTGTGATGACTGGTGGAGAATCAGAAAGAACTTTTTAAGAGTTTTTAAAGAGACAGAGAACCAATTTCAAGGTAAAATTCAAGTAAAATTTATTTTAAGTCATAATTTATATATATATATATAGGATTCAAGGATTCAAAGATTTCTTTTTTTATTGCCAGATCACCTTTTCTTGTTTGTGGTTCAAAATTCAGACTCAGGTCCCAGATTAAGAAATTTTATACACAAATAATAAAGTAATTTATGTGATATATGGACATCCATCCATTTTCTAACATCCTTGTCCCTTAGTGGGTCAGGAGGTGCTGGTCCCCATCTCCAGCTAACATTCCGGGCGAGAGGCGGGGTCACCCTGGACAGGTCACCAGTCTGTCGCAGGGCAACACAGAGACAAACAGGACACACAACCATACACACACAAACACACCTAGGGGCAATTTGGAGAGGTCAATTAACCTGAGAGTCATGTTTTTGGACTGTGGAGGAAGTGATATATGGACATGTATATTAAAAAACTGTTGTGTGTGTGTGTAAATAATTCATGAGATGAAGCTGAATTAAGTGCAGCTTGAGTTCAGGAATCTGATGGCTGAAGGGAAGAAACCGTTTCTCAGCCCGGTGGTCTTGTTCTGGATGCTCCTCAGCCTTCTGCCTGAAGGAAGGAGCTGGAGCAGCAAGTGTGCAGGATGGGTGGAGTCCTTCACGATTTGGAGCATCCTCCTCCTGCATCGTGATGTGTAGAGGTCCGAGGTGGAGGAAAGGCTGCTCCCCACAATCCTCTGTGGAGCTTCAACCACCCACTGCAGAGCCGTCCTCTCAGTGGCAGTGCAGCTGCTGTGCCACACGGTGATGCAGGTGGAGAGAACGCTCTCCACCACACAACGACAGAAGCTCCTCAGGATTCAGTTCACAAGTCCAGCTGTCTACAGCCTCCCAAGGAAGTAGAGACGCTAGTGGGCCTTCCACATATACCACATTTTTTTAACAGCTGAAGTTAACATAGTTACTTGATTGTGCTATAAAGTTGCACTATGCACCTGGAAAATACAGAATACTTCCCTGTTAAAAAGCCATAATGATTCCCTCTGAGTTTTACTCATGTGAAGTCTTTAGAACTCTAACTTGACTACCTGAGTGACCAACTCAACTCCACTAGTTTGATTTAGAACTAGTGGATTGTGAATGAGGTTTTGGTTAAGATTAGGGTTAGGAATACACTAATAGGGTTACAAAAGTGAATGGCAGTCAATACAAAGTAATGAGTTTGCATAGAAGTATCAGGATGTGTGTGTTACAGTTTTATTAGTAACAAACTTTTGATTGGTCTGTGCTTTAGGGCTGGAGGAGACAGACGGAGGAACCATCACTGCATCCGCTCCAATGCCACAATGTGCGACCTGTCCATCTCTCTGACTGAGATCAAGTCCTGCTACTCAGCTGACGTCCTGTCAGAACCGCCACTGGGAACCACATCAGATGACACAGAGTTCCCACATAGCACCTCACCCACGTTCTGCCCTTACCGAGACAGTAGGTTCCTCATGTTCCCTTCAACCAGCATGATGGATTAGAACCACAAAGACATGCATGAATGACGTATTTATATTGAACCGACTGCTCCAAACTCAAAACTATTGTATCACTTATAGACCCAGAAACACAGTAAGATCCTGAAACAAAAGCCCACCAGAACAGGAAACACAATGCTATTCTCTCAATACATTGGGATATAAGTATAATGCCACTTATATGTAAGTAATTCAATATATGCACTTAAAGTGTACTCAGTTTATATTTGGAAGTTGGAAGTACAACAGGAACCTCCTGCTGATTAATTCTCCTGAAAGCTGCAGGTTTTAGAGCAGACCTGAGGTTCATATTCTCTATATAGCTGACATGCAAATAAATTGTAGGAAAAACTTGTTAGCTCTTCTGGCAGCTTGTGTGCTATTATGTCTCAGTGGCCCTCATGCATTTAAAGGAGACATAGTTGTTGGCTTGTGTTGCTACTTGAAATAAAACCTTCAGGTTCTTCAACTTCAACTGGACCTGAAGACGGTTAAAGGCAGCATTTGTTCTGCACTGGGAAGAACTGATGTTATAGCAGATCTTTCATGCAGGGAACCATCTAGAATTTGAAATTCCTCTCCCATGTTTTCAGACCTGGCAGAGTTAAGACTCAAAAAGGTCATCATGTTTTTTCTATATACGGTAGGAACACTCCTCTGCAACTGTTCAGCAGCGTCAGGTTGTCTAGAAGAACAGAGTGATGAAACATGGAGACAGAAGCGCCTGCAGGTTTGTTCTGACTGTCCATGCCGGGTCAGACTCTCCCTTTTAGATCACAGAAGAAGAAAATTTGAGATTCCTTGTTTGTGTCGATGTTCTATTTCAGATCAAAGTTGTCTGATGAGACGTCTGGAATTTTATAATTACTCTGCTACTATAAGTATAAAAACTTTGTTATGAAGTTATATTAAGTCCAAAATTATTCATACCTTTAGACAGGAAATGAGAGGAAAACAATAGAAAAGGAGCATCATGATTTTAAAATAAAATCTATTTACATTTTAGTAAAATATTATGTCAAACTGTTTAATTCCTTATCAATAACTTATGGAAAAAGTTTATGAGCCTCTAGAAGGCTTCTTCTGGTATTTGGATGATTTATGTTTGAGGATTAACTTAAAGAGACTCTTGTGTTTTTTCACAATGTTGTACTAACCCAGTGTTTCTCAACCTTTTTTGGGCCAGCGCCCCCCTAGCCTTTATCCAGGTCCCTCACCGCCCCCCACCAAAGAATTTGTAGGCTACTTTGCACTGACTATTATTTTATCATTAATATTACTATCACTATTGTAGATGTTTTGATTTTTATGTTTGTTTCTGTATTTATCATCAAAACTAATTTCCCAGAGAACAAAAAACTCATGGGAATAGAAATTATTTTCACAGGCGTCTATGAAAAATGCAATGAACATTCAAGTTAAAATTAGTAGGCCTAACAGCAGCCAATCAATGGAAAAAATATTCTTGTGCCATTTTCTAGTTTTTAAATATTCCACAAAATGACCAGATAAAAGATGAACAACATGCCTTTTTAAACTTTGAACTATTTGCAAAATGACTGAGCTCTGCAACATTTAAACATGGATAGAACTGTAACTACATTAATCATAGCTCTTCTTGTAGGTTTCTGGTGCTGCAGCTCTGTGCTGCCTTCAGGAGAATGGGACATCAGAGTATCATCCATAAAAATTCACCCACATGGCATTTATTGTTCAAACCAGAGCTGTCAGTGGAAAAACAAAAGTTCCAGATCCTTTTAATGCCATACAAATATGAGACAGAAACATGGATTATATATTTATATAGACCTGTCTATTGATTATAGATTAATAGTTTTACTGGACAGAAATTACAAAAAACAAATATGGTTCTTAATCAAATCCTAATGAGTCAAATTGAAAGTGTCATGGAGTCATCAGCCTCATGACATTAACACTGACATGAAAAATAATATTGAAGAAATAAATAATCTAATTAAAAACATAAATAAGTGATAAGTTATTTACTAAGAACTTATCACTTCATACCTGACCTGAGATATATTTATTCTCAGTGTTAGATATTTCTACAATATTTTACCTTTTATCTGGAAATAGTGTCTGTTTATTCTTGCCATACAGTCTCTGTATTAATTATTGCTCTAAAGGTCTTGCCATACCAGTTTATTCCTCTGTATTTATTTTAGTTTCTTAGTTTATTCTTGCATTTTCTTCTTCATTCATTTCCATTTAGTTTCCTTTCATTAGTATTATCCTCTCTTGGTTTATTGCTATGTCCACGTTAGTTTCTTTCCTGTTAGATTTATTTTATCATTTATTGACCATCATTAATCTTCACTCATCACCTGCTGCGCCGCCTAATCATCATGTTTCACATCATGTGTTGATTTTTCACTGTTCAGCGTCGGATTCTCTGTTTTTATGCCATAATTCACATCTAGTTCGTCGCTCTGTTTTATGTCCCGCTTCTCCTGTTTCAGAGTTTTGCGCAATGTGCGCGTCGTTTTTTTTCTTTTTTTTTTCTTTTTTCTTTTTTTAACCCCCTAATGTGCAGGCCGGTCGGGAAGCGTATCTCTGGGAAAAAGGCAGACTGACATAAACCTTTTAAAACAACGGAAACAATTTCTGCAGTCTGATTATTGAAATTTAAAAGTGCTGTGTTGTTCTATCACCCCGTTTCATACCAGACCTTACAGCTCCGATGTTAACGCTATAAAATGAACGCTCTCTATCGTGGTGTCACCATGGAGGGATTTCTTTATTTAAACGGGTTCATTTTTCAGAGGGATACAAAGTGAGGGTTTTAATAATTTCATGTTTATAAGATAAATTTTCTGTTGTCCTTCCATGGAAGTGGGCAGCTTTCAAACGGAAATAAAACACTTTTTAATATAAGTTGCTGCTTTGACATGATCACAGAACTGCCGAAACATAAGTACAAAAATACCAGACAAAGTGAATCACAGCAACGTCATCAGCCGGTGTAACGCTGAACTGATGCGGTGAAGCTACTAGTGGCAGGAGAGGAGCTGCGCCAAGAAGCTACAAACACTGAAGAGGAGGAGAAGAAGAAGAGCTGCCATCGATACCGTTGCAGCCAGGCATGATTTAATGTTACACAATACAGTTTTAACAAGTTGCTCAAAGTCTAAACTGGTGTTGTTGTGCATTTAAGGTGTAAAGTTGACCTTCTTCGACCAAACGCCCCCCAAAGGAATCCCAGCGCCCCCTGCCGCCCATGTTGAGAACCGCTATCAGTTCATGTGGCATAACTGAATACTATAAGTAGTAAGCCTTATAGTATTCATCGTACTTTCTGCTATAATATAAAGCTTTCATGAGGTTTTTTCTCATCTTGTGAAATATCTGAAGTTTTATATCTTTTTCTTTAGTACAGAAATGCACCACAAACCTATGATATAAATAGAAACTTTCCGTAAGTAGGAAAGAACTAAAAATACATCCAAACTATTTGGACTATTTCTGAGTTATTATCACAGGGTAATGAGTCATCTGACAGTTTTGATCGTGTCTCTATTGTGTTGGTAGTCTGAATGGTTTAAAGGGCCGTTTTAATGTGCAGTTCTGTCACACTCTTACATAAACAGAGATGCAGTGAATAAATCGATTTTTAATCAGTTTTTTTGCACCAAACAGTTAAGAATAAACACTGAGTCTCTTTAAATGTGTATATATTTGAACATTTTAAACTGACATTTGTTTGTATACAAAACAAACCAGCAAATATTACATATTGCGATTGAACGCAAAACTTATTGTGAGAATGCAAAGAAAAATGTTTCCCCATGTCCTCTAGAGATCGCAGTAGAACCAAAACCTTAGAGTGTATTGGGAGTTTATCATGCAAAAGACACAGTAGATGTCTTTCTGCTGCTCTTTCTTCAAATTTGTAGTATTCATAGTTAATAGTTTTTCTGTCAACAAATTCACTAAAATGACCCAGTGCCTGAGATTGAATTACACACAGCTGGACTCTGTGAAGACAGCCGTTTTACCATAGTAACGGGGGCTGAATACAAATATGCACCATGTTTTTATTTGTAAACCAAATTGAAACTCTGCATCCATTACCTTGTGCCTCACATTCCCTAGACATTACAGGTATGAGCAGATTCCACAGTAACACTTGGAACCAGAACAGATGAATGAATCTTTGGAGTCGGCCTCCAACAGAGACAGAGCAATTCTTTGCATGGAGACAGTTTTGTTGCTTTGTTGAAGCAATTTGTACCTAAAGGAGAGTTTGAGCCTGTTTTTTTTATTTATATCTTGTCTCCATCTTTCTCTCTCTCCTTCCCTTTTCTTTTCCTTATTCAGTCCATTTTCATACAAGGCCAAAGGACACAATCTTCTGTCCAGCTTAAGCTTAGCTCTGGGCACATGGCTGAGTTTTGAGTCCTTCTTCCTCATCGGAGTCTGGACATCATCTCAGTCTCTGACACTTGATCAAGCCAGCCGTCTTTTCTACATCTCCTCCTCATCCGCCTTATTGCAACATAATTGTGGTTCCACTGACTTTTCTCTTCCAATTTTTCTTGGAGGAAAAATAATTTTGAAGTTATTGTTCAGTTTTCATGTCATTTTGTCATAGTTCGTTTATCTGATTTGGGGTAATGCAGCTGTTGGGCTATTTGTTAAATTCTCAAACTTAACTGAAAAATAAGCATGTCAGTGATTATGGTGTGAAAAGTTTTTTCTTCTGGTGGTTCTGAATTTATTCCTTCAGGAGAAAGATTGAGAAGTTTGACTTACGATTCCAGAGATGCTGGAATTGGTGACTGATTCAAGTAAAATATACTATACAATTTCATTAATAAATTAGTAATTGTTATTAATAATTGTATAAGGCAAACATGGATTTTTTCTCAACAATATAACATTTTAAGAAAATACACAAATGTCTCTGGCTGTAACATGAAAGCAGAGGCATGAAGACTTCTAGGACAGAATGACAGGAAGAGCCCAGTCAGGGTTCAGAAAAGGTTTCATTGTAAGATGAAAAGAAACAACAGTTATGAAAATGTCTTGTGTTTTTAGGCTGATAAAGTTCTAGGTTATAGCTCTAGGCAGATATCAGGTCACTGTTTTTGGCAGTCAGACACATGCAGGCCACACTGGAGAAGGTCCAGGCTCTGCCCTCCCCTAGGTGTGTCTGCCTGTCTGCTCCAGTGAGTTGGCTATGAACCGTTTCTGAATATTTGACTGTCAGTGACAAACCTTCACTCTCCTTTTTCCTTCACAGCTCAGATTGGGAGTCCTACCTTCAACCTGACAGTGCATGAAGACAAAAGGACCGTCACCCTGCATGTGACTGACCCACTCACAGCTGTGTTTAAAGATGATCATCAGCTGAGCATCAGAGACATTTTTTCTGATGAGCTACAGTACAAAGTCTCTTACCAGAAGCAGCAGAGCACTGGCTCAGTGAGTGATGCAACCATCTATGTGAAGATCCTCCACTTGTCGTCTTCAAGGATCACATGTACAATGTACTCTTAAGCCAGGCCACATTTTAGCCTCTATCTAGTCTCTTCTTTTTTTCCTTTTCAGAAAATTCAAACGTTCAGCTCAAGGGTGATAGAGATTACCAACCTAGATAGAGGCGAGAGCTACTGCTTCAAGATCCAGGCCCACATTTCCAGCCGGTCTGAGAAACAGTTTGGACAGCTGAGTGAAACCAAGTGTTCTCATAATGACGAGGAGCCTGTCTTAAAAGGTCACTTCCTCTGACCTCTTCATGTATCACAGTATTTTGTCCCTTTTGTCCCTTCATACTGAAGTTACTGATGGTGTTTCAACAGACACATTCACACAAGTATCATGTCATGCATTGAAGGTTAAAAGGCAGCATCATCCGTCAGCAAAACAACTTGTGAACAAGAAACAGCCCTAAAGATCCAGCATTGGTGAACTGCTGAATGTGTTCACATTATGTGATTTCACATAATGTGCATCATGATGTATATCTAGTGAAAGATTAAGAGAGACAGTGTCAGGTTTCAAATATATCAGCACCTCTGCCTCCTGAGCCTAAAGGTGACTAACGGTGATGAGTGTCAGAGAGCCAACAGCTCTAGATCAGGGAGTTTAACTCATTTACATTTCAGACCACATAAGGTCTTAATACATTCTGGATGTGACAGAATGTATTAAACTTCTACTTATGTAGATTGTGGAGGGTCATATAAATAGAGGCCCTGAGTTTGAAGCTTTCATTTGTTAGAGGTCATCAAAGCTTCTTGTCATGTCATGATGACCACAGGTACTGGTCAGGTTCATCTTCTGGTCTCTGGCATTAGTATGGACATTAGTTCTCCTGGGTGAAGGTGCAGATTATCTGACTGCACCATTTACAAAATAAATAAAAAAATAAACTAATCCAAAATATAGATTTTGAAGTTTTTTAAAATAAAGTTACATTTTTTGATAAGGTAGGGGTTATTGATCTATTCACAGTGGAAACCAGATGTTGAAATACACTAAATTAGAAGATATACACATTTTTCTCACTCTCAGAAATTCAGTGAGACCAAAGTTATTTTAGGCCAGTTAGATCCACCAAAAGTATTTCTATTTGCTGAATGTCACGTACTGAGAAAGAATATCCATGTGTTCATCCATCCATGAACAAATGAATGGATGAACACAAGAAAATGTGGGGCAGCATGCTGGATGCAACACAATGTTTGAAATGCTTTGTGTTTTTGGGTACTGTGAAGGAGAATGATTGTAATTGATATTTTGTATTTCCTTATGTTTGCAGTGTATTCTCCTGCTGTTATTGCTGGTGGTATTCTCTTCATCCTGCTGGTGGTAGGTCTGATCACCGCCATCACTGTGATCTACTGCAGCCAGAAGAGAAAAGCTCTGAAGAGCGGGACAGAAGGATGTCCACTGCGGGATGTTTAAAGTTTCATCCATGTTCCTGGGTTCTGGGCAGGATGGTGGGGTGGGTGAGGTGTGGGGCATCCAACCTTCCAATGTCATACACTGGAATGATCCTACTTGAAGTTTCTGTGAAACGGCCTTACACTGTGAGACGTTTAAATGGTTGTTCTTTCAGGCTGCAGATAACATGCAGTTTGAATTCATACTGAAACGACTTCACTACAAGATTTTTATGGATCTCTTTCTTTGGTGAGCGGTACAATGGAAATATATATGTTTTCAAATAATTTTCGGAATAATTGAGATGTGGGATTTCTTTAGGGCTCAGTAAAAGTTAATATAAGACTTTATACTAAATGAATGCACTACAAATACTTTATATCTGCTGTTTAATTTATGGAAAGCTCAGTTGGCATCTTAGCGTTTTTGTTGTTAGATGTGTTTATTGTGAAAGGTTTTTAGAATATGAACATTTAAAACATTTTTATTATAATTTTTATGTGATGTTTTAAATAAAACTAATGTTATTTATGTCCAAAGTCCTGGTTTTGTTTCCCATTATACAATTGGAATCATCATTTGTGCAATGCACACACAAACTATGTGGATTCTGATATTCCAGTTTTATGTAAACCAATAAAGCACAAGATTTTTCAAGACAGTTAGCCTCGAAATGTCTGTTTAGACCCTCACTGGCATTCTGACGTGCATCTTAAACATCCTTAAATATTTTCATCATTAAGGAACAGCCACTACTCCGGCCAACATTACCACCTCATGAGATGGGAATGTTGGCAGGAGTAGTGGGACCTCTGAGATGCCTTTTTGTCATCAGGTCACAAATTCATTTCACCTTTTATTTACTATAAAACTGACATGCATCCATCCATTGTCTTCCTCTTATCTGAGATCAGGTCCCACAGCAACAGATCCAAGTGGGAATCTCAGACTTTTCTTTCCATTGTCTGCACATCCTTGCAAAACACCTCGGTGGTCTTCATCACATAAACTTCTTCATGCTAAGCTTAACGAACTCATCTTGACTTGTGTGTTGCATTGCCCCATAATGTCCCTCCATGTCTGTGAGCTTCTGCCGTGTGTCCACACCACATTGGTCATTTCCTGACCCTCTCTTCCATTTCAATACAATACAATCATCATCATTTGTAATGATTAGTTCCTAATCAAAAATCACCCTTTGATGGTTTCCAGTTTTAACCTTAAATCATTAAAATTTTCTCTACTTTTCTTCTTAAAAAAAGTGTTTACATAAAAGACAAATACAATCTCATTGCTTTTATCAAAGTTATATGTCACTGTTAGTTTAAGCCAGGAGTGTCAAACTCCAGTCCTCAAGGGCCTCTGTCCTGCAACTTCTAGATGTGCCTCTGCTGCACCACACCTGAAAAGAATAATCAGGTCATTACACACAAGGCTCAGGAGAACCGATCTACACATGGAGGAGGTAATTAAGCCATTTCATTCCACTGTTTTTTACCTGTGGCACATCTAAACACTGCAGGACAGCGGCCCTTGAGGACTGGAGTTTGACTCCCCTGGTTTAAGCCATTTCAAGTCTTATGGTTGACTTCTAAAATCCAAAGACTTGGCCTTTCTCTGAGCCTATTGAGTTGACAAAGAATTTCATGATTTAGTGTCAAATGCCTTTGAAAAACCTACAAATATACCAATTGACAAAGTTATCAACAAACAGCAGAGAAAAAATATTTCTGGACAAGTTTTTTTTTTCTAAATTCATACTGATGATTGTACAAGTTTATTTATTTTAGTTTTTTATTTATTTTATTATTTTTTTTCTTTACAATTTTTAAGTACTTTAGATAACACAGAAATCAGCTGATAGTGACTGAATAAATTCACATCCCCAGATTTGAACAAAGTTGTTCTTTAGCTACTTTTAAATCTTTGGGTAAAATACCTGTTTTAAGACAAAGAGAGAACATATGTAAAGGTAATAAAAGGAGCAACTTTCTAATGTCATGTTGGCCTTTCTGACCACAGCTACACACAGCATATCGTCTGTTGATGAGGCGGATTACGTCAACGAAGACGACAGTCACTGTGTTCCAGGACTGTTTTCAGTGCACAGATCTGCAGCTCTTCAGAGAGGCGACTACATAAAGAGGGAGTGACCTGGAGAAAACACCTTCTCTGTTCTTGGCTTCATCCCCAAGTGTGCTGATGATGTCACCACCACCATCTGTTATCCAAACCAGAAACCCTGGCTGAAAGCTCAGGTCACCAAGTTCAGCACAGATGAGGGATCAACACTCAGAGGTGAGGACAGGACTGACTACAGGCATTGTGAGGGCTAAAGCCAAATATGGAGAGAAAACTCAGGGTCACTTCACCACCAACAACCCCCAGTGTATGTGGAAGAGCATCAAGTACCTCCGGCCCAAGAGAGGAAGCCGGAGGACTCATGGAAAACCAACGCATGCACAGGGAGAACATGCAGACCCCATGCAGAAAGCTCAGCACAGCTCTGCTGCTTGGCAACAGTGCGACCAACTGCACCACTTTGGCTTTGTGTCCCCCAATAGGTGTAATGTTGCTGTTGATGGGTTTCTGCTGCTGACAGAGCTGGAGGGCTGTGTTGGTCATAGGAGAAAAACTTGCTGGTTATGAAGCAACAAATTTCATAAGCAAATTATTATGAAATTTGCTGCTATTTTACTAAATAAACCCTCATAATAGCTGACTGTTTAATCTCCATAGCAACTTGGCTACGGTCTGCTTTAAAGATCAAACAAGCTCAGAGAGGTTAACTCTACATTATTTTTCTATGTTAGCACATCGGACATCTAGAATTGTAAGGCAGAGATATCAAGGCAAATAAAACTCAGTAGCTACTGAGGGCCCCCTTTAGCCTGTTTTAGCCTTTAGCCCCTCAGGGCCCCTATAAATGGTTGAATTGTAACACAGATCATAGATAAACTTTATCATTCATTTATTGAGAATGTCAATACTATTAAATTTGATTTAATGACAGTCCCCTGCTTTTGATGTATTTCATTGTTACAGTATTCAGTTCAGTTCTTGACTTAACTGCAACATATGTACTTTTGATAACATTCTAATTTATTGGGATGATCCTAGTTTACACCTTAGTGTCAAATGTTTTAACACTAAAAAAACACCAAAATTAATTATAAGTAACATTAAGCACATAATTTAACCTCTCTGAGTTAAATCAGAACTTTAAGTCTGGTGGTCTGACTTCTGGTTAACTGTGTTCCTCTGCAGCACAAAAAAATGTTGAATGTGTAAAGAAAAAAAGAAGAAGGGGCATTGAAGATTTGGTTCCTACAGTTTTATACATTTTAAATGCAAAATGAGATTATGACATAATTATTGTTCATATAAAACCAACAGTACAGTTAAGGCCTCTTTATTCCAAAATAAGGTTATTTATAAAGTACATTAGAGTGAAAAAAACATTTATTATGGGTGTGTATAATCATATAAGTGTACCTAGTCCCCAGTTATAAAGATCAAGTAAAATTAGCTTGACTTGTGTTTTAGCTCACCGCCAGAGAAATATGTAAACATATAAAAACGGCTTTACGAACCAGGAAGGAGGCCAGTTTAAAAATAAGAAGATTTGTTGTTTCCTGATTGGTCTTTAGACTTCAGAAACCAAAATGGTACTAAGTTATGATCATTAACTGAAGCTGTGTTCAGCACTAAAACTTGGCCTGGATACTTAGTGGAGGTCTATGATTCAGAGAATTTGAAATGAGCCAGGAAAGAAACCGTGATCAGTGCTTACAGTGAAATCAAGAGTCATTAACAGGTTCACACCAAAACAGCCTCAGTACTTATAGTATGACAGGAGACCTGGAGAATCTATCATACATTTGGACAAATACTTGATCTTTTCTCAAAGAACGCAGTCTTTTTAAACCTGTCACTGCTGTGAGTTGCAATCTGGTGCACACACAGTCAAAGTTCAGAATAAAGGCTAATACCCACACACCCCATCGTCCTTCAAAAACATCTTAAGTAAAAAATTAACATTTTGCAGAATCACAAAGATTAACCCAAACAAAATTTATGTTAAATAGCAAAAAAACAAAAAACATCTTGCATATTATTTTCTAGCTATAGCTGTGAATTGTGTCTTTAAAGAACCAAGTTAATGGACTGTTTCTAAGAGAACAGTGTGGGCTCTGTCACCTAGCGCTTAGGAGCCAAACTCTACAGTTTCTTCTGTGATGGGCTTGAACTCGTAGTTCCCTCTGCCGTCCATGTGGAGATAGTACTTCACAAAGAGAACAATACAGTAGATTAATTGGAATGAACTGTGTCTGGTTCAACATCAATTCAAGAGCCATGTGGGTCAGACAGTATAGACAGAGGAAACAACACACAATGACTGATCAAAGTTCAACATAGAACATTTCAGCATATAATGATCATCTATAGTGTAGAAGATCATGAAGCACAAAAGGTCTGAACAATTATATAAGGAGATTTGAACAGCTTCTGTGATTACCTCATGGTGTTTCCATAGGGACTTTCTGTGGGACACTGTAAACAACGTAATGCCCACCTGTGGGTCAAACAGAACATGTAGAGAAGACTCGTTAAAACTTGGCGTTTATCGCTGCTGATTCTTCATCTGATTTACTCCCTATAAGCATTTGGTGAAAACTCCACCAGAGTGCATCGGCCACGCAGGCCAAAGCTCAAGAGCCATGTGGGCTAATGGGCAGGACAGTTTTCAGAATCTTTAAAGCAAACCAATTTTGTTATAATGTCATTCTGTCATCATCTTGAGAAAAGATCTCAAGCTTGTTTTGTCAGGTTAATGGTTTGATTTACGGTATTAGAACGTTTTGATTTAATCTAAACTGATGCAACAACATCGCATTTGTGTCCAGTGTTCTGCTGCCGAGACTCAGCAGTGGGTATGGAAAGTATTCAGACGTCTTAAAAATTTTCACTCTGTTTCACTGCAGCCATTTGCTAAAATCAAAAGAGTTCATATTTCTCAATGTACACTTTGCATCCCATCTTGACATGAGAAAAATTTTGAAAATTGTGCAATTTTATTAAAGAAAAACTGAAATACCACATGGTCATAAGTATTCAGACCTCTTGCTCAGTATTGAGTAGAAGCACCCTATTGAGCCATGAGTCTTCGTAGGACTCATGGCTGTACCTGAGACAAATGGAAAAGAAGAAGAAGAAAAGAAAGAAAGAAAAGCAAAGACGTCTTTGGAGAATTGCAAGAGCAAAGTTTTATAGTAAAGGCGTATTCTTGTCTTTAATTTATTCAAATAATCTTTGCTCATCCGACCAGGAGCTGTCTCTGACCCTCTCTAAAGTTAGAAACTCCCTGCAATTTGTTTCCAAGATCAAAGGTAATTTGTCCCCTTTATCTAAACAAAGTGGAAGCAGAGACTCTCCTCTACTGGCCTGAACTTCTGCCGTTTTATGGCTTTTCACAGATCAGTGTGAAAGCTGGAACTTCTCCTGATTGTTTCCCAGACAGACAAAAGGCACTTTCAAAAATATCTTAGCAAACAATCTGCTGCAACTACAGGTAACATAAAGGTCAATAGGCCAGAATAAGTTAATAATCTGAAAACTGTAATTAGGCTATTTCAATCAAGACATGTTAAGTTTTAAAATTAGCATATTTTAAATTTATTTTCTTAACACTCTACTTTAGCAGCCCGACTCGCCTTGGCTTTATTTCGAGTGACCATGTTTCCACAGGTCCGGCTCGGTTTGTAGCAGGGTGACGCCTCCTGGTGGTGAGGGGCCGGGGAAAGGGGGGAGATAGCGCCCCGCCTCCAGGCGCCATGTGCTGTACTTCGTTACTATGGGACCCAATGCAAGTTGTTGTTTTTTGAGACAGAAGAAGAGAAAGCTGAGCTATTGTTTTATAGCCTGATTGTGATTTTTCTGAGACTTCAAGAAAATGCGCGGTGGGAGGAATGCTGCGATGTGGTGAGGAGGACAATTGATCTCTGCTGTCCTTCCCACCTGAGGAAAGCAGGTGGCTCAGAAATCATTACTGATATAAATTTGTTATAAAAGTATTACTGATTGCACTTTATGGCCCAGCTCCGAAGAAGGGACCTAAAAAGTAGAGTCTGCCTCAAAAAAAGGCCGGTGGAAACACTCCCAAAGCGAGCCGAGACCATTAGAGCCAGTGGAAAAGGTGCCAAGCAGTGTCTGGTTTTCTCCACACCTACCGCTTAGAATTAACACCAAAAGGTTCAATCTTCGTCTCATCAGGCCAGAGAATCTTATTCATCATAGTCCGACAGTCTTTCATGTGTTTTTTTTTTGGCAAACTCTATGAGGCCTTTCATATGTCTTGCACTGAGGAGAGGCTTCTGTCGGGCCTCTCTGCCATAAAGCCCGACTGCTGGAGGGCTGCAGTGATAGTTGACTTTGTGAAACTTTCTCCCATCTCCCAACTGCATCTCTGGAGCTCAGTCACAGTGATCTTTGGGTTCTTCTTTACCTCTCCCACCAACGTTCTTCTCTCTCGATTGCTCAGTTATGGCCAGGTCTAAGAAGAGCTCCGGTCATCCCAAACTTCTTCCACTTAAGGATCATGGAGGCCACTGTGCTCTTAAGAACCTTGAATGACGCAGAATTTTTTTGCACCCTTTGCCAGATCTGTAACCTTGCCACAATTCTGTCTGACTCTCATTTGCTCTGACCTGCACTGTGAGCTGTGAGGTCTTATGTAGACAGGTGTGTGCCATTCCTAATCAAGTCCAATCAGTTTAATTAAACACAGCTGGACTCCAATGAAGGAGTAGAACCATTTCAAAGAGGATCAGAATAAATGGACAGCATGTGACTTAAACATGAGTGCCACAGCAAAAGGTCTGATACTTATGACCATGTGATGTTTCAGTTTTTCTTTAATACATTTGCGAAACATTCTGCATTTCTGTTGTTTTCTGTCATGATGGGATGCAGAGTGTACATTCATTAGAAATAATATGAACTTTTTTGATTTTAGAAAATGGCTGCAATGAAACAAAGAGTGAAAAACTTAAAGAGGTCTGAACTCTTTCTGTACTCACTGTATATTTGTATGCAAAATACAACATTTGGAATATAATAGCCAGCAGTCATTACATTCCAAACAGCCTTTTGAAATGAGAAAAATGTACACACTGATCATGATGATATATTTGCAATTTATTGGCCAGGTTTAATTTGATTATAAAGTTAATTCTAGACAGCAACTCGTATGCCCCAGCATCAGTTTTAAGGAAAACCAAGTCTTGTTTGGAGATATGCAAATATATCTTATTTACTCTGAAAAAAAGCTTCTTTTTATGAAAAAAAGTTGGATTATTTTAGAACCAAACTTTAGACCTAGTCTAAAATATTTTATTAGTCATTGTTGAAATAAAAATAATTCATGCTGATTGTCATGTGGGGATAAACTCATTATTTTATAGCATACTCTGTTATTTTAACATCTAAATGATCAGCCGTTTGGTGAAAGGCAGCGTACATCACAGACTGGTTGCCTGTGGAACAAAACTGGAGTATCAGCTCTGAAACTGGTACTCCAGTAGCAAAGGGCTCGGTAGTAAAGTGACATTAGTCCAGAAAGGCCATCATAATGTCCAGAATTATGATGGACATAAGATGGCCTGTGTCTTAAATTGTTTTAGCTGAACTTTTGCACAGCCTGCATATGTAGTGACTCTTGTCATCATTTCAAACAGACAATCCAGCTTGTATTTCTTACTCATGACTTGTGTCTACCATGAACTGTCCAGGTGCTGCACTTGCACATTGATGAGTTCCACCTATGGTGTTCTTCAAATTTTAGGTTACAAATTAACATTAAGATTAAATATGTTTACTGTCTGATTAATCAATTCGGAATGATCCATGTCTGCATTCAGATTGGGTGTCATCCACATCTGTGGGCTGCCCTACCGTTCTGCAGTGGCTGTAGATATAGTCCTCCACATCGACACTCACTGCACTGGTACACTCATCCAGAATAGCAAACTGGGGCTTGTGGTAGAACAGTCTGGCCATCTTCACATTCAGCAAAGCAAAAAAATAAATAAAATAAAATAAAAGAATAAAAATAATAATAATAATAATAATAATTTCATAAAGCAGGAAGAAAGGTGTTCAGTATGCCAAGTCCTTACAGCCATTCTCTGCTTTTCCCCTCCACTGAGAACATCCATCCAATCCTGGACTACATCCCAGCTGCCTTCCCTGTCCAGAATGTGACCAAGCTGAACGTTGTCAAGATAATCCTTCAATACCTGGTCAGACAAAGTCAGATCATCATTAAGGACACAGGCAATGACGGTGAAAGTGTATGAAGGAGTGTCCTGTGACCTACCTGATCAGAGATGCCCTTCCTCCGTTGTTCTTCAACAGTGTCTGGATAAATGACTTGATCCCTCAGGGAGCCGAGAGTCATATAGGGTCTCTGTAAGAAAGCCAATCAACTCAAAAACTTCCATCTCAATTCTCTTGGCTTCAGCTGCAGTCTAGTTTCAGATATCATTGGCTCTTTCAGTTATCAACAATTTCTGAAGTTGAATGTCAGACAGCTTCCTGCAAAAAGTATCCAACAACCCAAAGATCTAGTTGCTGATGTGAAAGTCTGAATACACTCAGAGACAGGCTACACAGATATGACCTGTTTGGGAGAATTGACAACCATTGACAGAAACATGGCATTTACTTAAATACGATGCACATGTTTTATGGAGACATGCTTTCCTCATTCTCACAAGAACAGCTGGAGTCAGTCCACAGTTTCATGAACTAAAGATATAGACCCTGAAGCATGCTCTCCAAGAACATTTTACATTGACTGTGTTTGACAACAAGACACAGTTGTTTTACAGTTCAGTGCATCTACTGTATACCTAGCTTACTCCATCTTTTCTATCACTGCTCCTGGTGTAAAAACAACCCTATTTAAAATAAACAGACAATGCTTAGCCTGGTTGACTTAAATTGCATTTTCAAGTGAAGCCATCTTCAAATGTTTTACACTGTAGTGTAATAGAATTAGAAAACTACAATATATTGAAAAATATACAAATTAAGGGTAACCCTAAGCACATTTCTTGACTTTTTCAGGAGTCAAACAGAAAAATCCACATTTTTCTTCCTGTCTTGAGTCTTGTTTTTACATGCAGGACAATCCATTTGGTCATCTCTTACTCTTCACACGTTGCATCAATGATGACCTACACAAGAAAAATTGTATTTGAAAAGTTTTACCTGTGGAACATAGAAGAGTTTTCCTCTCTCAGGCTTAGTCAGGTTTCCACCAAACAATGGCCACAACTATGAAAAAAACAAACAAAAAAAAAACATTAGAAATGAACAAATAGGCACCACATAAGGAGATGCCTCAGCGTTGAGCCATGACTTACTGATCCTTTTGGTCAGTGAAGAAATCCTCATTGTTAATTTGAACCATAAGGTTGATTTTATATTCATTAATAGAAATAAGATATATTTAGTAACATTACAGCATTATTTTGTAACACTGTAAACCTCCCCTCATTATTCTTACCTTCTGTTTTTATATTTCCACCTGTGTGGAAATGCACATGATTCCATTTTGTCTGTCAACTTGCTGCTGTGACACATGAATGTCTCCACTGAGGGACAATAGAAGTTATTTCTATTTTGTTCTATCTCTGATAATACACATTAAAGAGTTTATGACAGTGAAACACAAACACTAAAAACAAAGCTCACTAATTCTTCTGTAGGACATCATTTACCAAGAACCAACTGCTCCAGCAAGAAATGTTAACAATCCCAAACATGCTGTCAGTATTTGTAGTTCACTGACCCAATGGATTAGAATTGATAAATATTACAATAAATCACAGTTCTTAGTATGATTAATTTCATGATCTCTCCTATATCCACTTTCTTCCTGCTCTCCTAACATAATTCTTTGTGGTCTGCTGAGTGACTTGATGCACACAGGTTAAAAAGCTCACAGGGACAAAGCCTGTCATGATAACAAATGTTGCCCCAGAAATAGTGCTATAAGCGATAATATTGTCATTTTGAAACCATTGTTCACTAATAGCCTAAAATGGCAATAATGCAAATATGCCCTCTCAAAGATTAATAAACAAGTTTCTAAAGAACATTTAATGCTGAAACTGGAAAATATTTTAAATATACAAAATACATGAATAACCAATTGATTCATAATAAAGGAATTAGATTGTTAAGTCTGTACGCAAACTTGCCCTTCAAAATATATTCGTCATTCGCCTCAAACAGGCTATACTGTCGGGACTTTTGTGGGAATAAAAAGTATAAAACTGAACACACCTGCTCCTTATACACACCTTAGACCTGGTAACACTAACTAGTCACATGACATGTTGGAGGGAAAATGACAAGCAATGCTCAATTTGGACATTTAGGGGTGTACTCACTTTTGTTGCCGGCGGTTTAGACATTAATGGCTGTATACAGAGTTATTTTGGAGGAAGAACAAATTTACACTGTTATATAAGCTGCATACAGATTACTTTTCATTGTGTCAAAGTGTCATTTTGTCAGTGTTGTCCAATGAAAAGATATACTTGAATATCTGCAGAAATGTGAGGGGTGTACTCACTTTTGTGATACACTGTACATGTGTTCCTGCTTCCTCCTCCTGACTAAACTCAGAAATAAACTCCTCCATACTGAGCAGCTCTCTGATACCAGAGAGTCCGCGGTCCACAGCTAAATGGTAAATGTTGTTTGCAGTTTTCAGTGCTGTACCCTGCTCGATCCTACTAGTACTACCCCTGAAGTAGGTCCAAAAATCTGACAAGAGCAGGGCTGAGCCGCGCGAGTTTTGCTAATGGAAAACAAATCTGGCTGAGCTGGACTGAGTCTGAACCGGTTAGAGACGAGCTAGTGGAACAGCGTCTTTTAAAGGATTAACCAGGATAATAAACTCCTTGAGATTAAAAATCTATTTTACCGTTATGTCCTGACAGACGGTAGAGGGAAGTTTAAGGATTCTGGGCTCTCTTTTCAAAAATCTGACAGGCAGAGACTTGAGCCCAAAAAGATGCTTAGCTGCATTACCTGGAGACCCAAACACAACACACTCACCTCTCCGAGCACTCTAAACAAGGAGCTCTTTCCACAGCCATTAGGTCCACAAACAAGAACATTGGTGCCGGACCTCACCTTCAGAACACACAAACACAATTGCTTAGCTTTCTGAAAACACATCCTTACACAATGCACATATTAACCATAAGAAAATGATTTTTGTAAACTTTTCCTGTTTTTTCTCAAGCAAAAAATTTCTATTTTCATCTATTTTGGAAATATTGCAAGTGGTAAGCCTCTCAATCAAGAGTCAAGATGCAGAAGGATGCGTAGGTACAATCCTTTGTTAAATATGCTCCATTTATCTTTTCTATGTAGTTGTGATCTGTAGATATGGTGTCCTCTGTACTGCTGCATTCATATTACAATAAAGGTTGTGGGTCGACTGATAAATATTTGATGCTTTTCACCATTAGGAACTGGCCTTAAAAAGATGTATACATCACTGATTTTTAAACAGGCATAACAATGGACAACACAGTGCTGCAATCTGTAGAGTGGCATGTGGAGCTGCATCACCCAGTTAGCTTTACCTCCATTAGCTTCTCATCAGCATTGCTCTCTTGCTCTTAATATGTTCTGACATCAATAACTGTACCCACTTTTATTGCAGAAAATGAACTTGTGCAGCACATGTGATGTCATAAATGCAGCTCATAGTTTGATGAGAAGGAAGGAATGGAGGTAAATCACTGGCACAATGTGAACTGAGCTATGTGCAATAACCTCTATTCCTCAGTCAGGTGGCTGCATGTTGGAGCAGCACTGCTCCAACATGCAGCCATGGAGCAGAGCAGAGTTCAGCTCTGCTCCGTTTCTAGACTTTTGTTCATGTTTTTGATTCAAGCTTAGCATTTTTGGTCAATTATTCCCTTGGGTTTGGAGGCTGTGCAGCTGTTGTGCGCTTACTTTTGGACAGTTATAATGTGTAATTGTGACATCCATCATAATGGGCTCATATACCCAACATCTTTTGTCAGACAAGAGATATAAAGAGGAGCAGCAAAAGCAAAGGAGGTAGATTAACAGTTCTTGCCAACAACTGATGGTGTCATCCAGGAGATGTTACTGTAGAACATCTCACTATTACAATATCAGTATATCTGAGCAACATGTTAAGACATGCTAAGATATGTCTCAACATGTCTTACCATGTTAAGACATGTCATGAGACTGTCATACAGAAACGGTCTTCAGGCAGAGCTCCAATTAGATTATTTGAATTTTGTCCTTGTGACTGGTGTTGTGCAAGAATTAGATGAAATCTAACAATTTTTTTAGAAACAGCAAAAATATAACAGAGGAAAATGTTAAGTTTGGTAGAAAGAGAACACTCTGAAAGAAAAGCTTGTCTAACCCTAGGGTAACCCTAACACTTGCCTAACTTAACTAATGCAATACTTTTGAATTGTATCCTTCAATCCAGAGAAAAACTGTTCAATTCTGAGCATAGAAAAACACAAAGGCTAATTAAAATGAACAGAACTAACCTAAAACATTTGTCCCAATTGGCCACCCTGAACTTTAAATAATGGTGTCAGCAGGGGTGGAAATTAAAAATGTAAAACAAAAATGAAATCGGCCACTCAAACATTTCACCAGCCTCTGTTTTTCTATTTTGTGTGTAACATTTCCCTGGGTTACAAAACCTGTCAGTACAATCAAATTATGTAAATTATATAAATCATATTATTTATTCTCAACTCTGTTGTACATATGTACCCTACTTCCACTCTGACTTCAGCTGAAATGGCATCACCCTGATGACCAGTCCACCCCTAGACAGGAGTCAAAACTGAAAGCATTTTTTTTCTACTCAACTTGCCAACCTGCCAAGCTGGTTTGTATATTGTTCAAATTCACACTCCAATTCATAAATTTACCCACATTTGTCCAAAGGCGGATGCCAGTTTCCACACCTGGGTGTCTGCAATCATTCAGACATTGTTTTCCTGATCCTGGTGAGCTCATTATTTTACTTTTTTTGAGTGTGTTTCAGATTTGATTTTGACTAAACACAATATGAGGCTTTTATCATCTGCTGTTTATGAAACAGAGCTCTGATTCTGGTAAGAGGGCATCACTGTGCTGTAGTTGCCTGACCAGGTTCGAATCCCAACCTGGGGTTGTTCTGCATACTCTCTCCATCTAAAACTCTAGATTAGGTTAGCCTGGCCAAAAGAGGAACATCGCCACCTGACAAACACAAAAACTGTTTATGATGACAAACAAATGATTTAGATAGCAATTGGCTGAAAATTACTACCTTAAACACTTATAATTGAGTCAGCACCATCGCTGTCACTAGGCCTGTCACGATAACAAATTTTGCTGGATGATCAATTGTCCCAGAAATTATTGCATTAAATGATAATATAGTCATTTTGAGACCATTGTTAACTTATAGCATAACAATAGCAAATAAACCCTCCCATGGGTCAATAAAATAATATTGAAAGAACATTTAGTACTGGAACTGGAGGGCCTTTTAAATATAAAAAAATTGGGAATGGTGTTGGGGAGGGGGGTATTGCATTAGCCACTGTTCACATTCAGATCCTCCAGTTAATTGCAGAGGGAAGAGGGGGCAGCCCCCCACAAGACGTCTCCCTGGGCGGTTGCCCATGTCACACATACCAGAAACTGCCACTGCACCGTAGTGATCATCAAGAGGCCGGTTCCCAAGCAAGCAAACCAGTATTGGTGCATTTTAGATACACATATGTTGGTTGTATTGTTTAGTTACTACTGAATTACAACATGTTCAGCCATGGTCATTCAGTTTGAATCTAGAGTGCTCCCAGACTCC